>NW_008353490.1:3300722-3329132 GCF_000622305.1 Nannospalax galili
ATTTATTTATTATTTAAACCAACCTTGTTAAGTGAACTTGCATCGCTTAGATGAAACCCAGGTGTATATATTCTTAATGTGTTATTGACTCTGAAAGCATTTTCTTGATAATTTTTGTCTTTGTTCATTGTAAAACTGGTCTATATATTTTTATTTTTGTTTTGTCTGTCTGGTCTTAGCATAATGATTACATCCATTTCAAAGAATGAGCCTGGTACCCTTTCTTTCCCTTCTAATTTTTGGACCCCTTTGAGGTATGCTATGTCAGTCCTTTCCAAAAAAATTGGAAAATGTCATCAGTGAATCATCCAGCCCTTTTTTTCCTTTTAATTTCTCTTTTGTTTTGTTTGTTTTGTGAGGAACCTTTTAGTTACTGCCTCAGTTTTTTTTTCCATTTCATTTCTTTTGATACATCTGTTTATGTGATTTCTATTTTCTTGACTTAATTTTAACAGGTTATATGTGCCTAGGAAATTATATTTTTCTTCTACATTTTCAAACTTGTTGGAATATAAGTTTTCAAGTTTTTCCCTAGTGATCTTCTGGGTTTCATGGAATGTGTTATAACAGTCCCCTTTTCATCTCTACTTTGACTAGTTAGGGTCTTCTTTCTCTCCTATTGGATAATTTGGCTTGGGTAGACCAATAAGAGAAATAAAAAGGATTCAAACAGAAGAGGAATGGATTATATTATTTCTATTTGTAGCTATGATTCTTTACTTAAAAGACCTTCAAATCTGTGCCAGGAAATGCTTAGAACTGATAAATGCTTTCAGCAAAGTTATGGGATACAAAATCAGCATTAAAACATCAGCAACTTTTCCATATACCACCAACAAACATCCCTGAACAAAAACTGATGAAAAATTCTATTCATATGGATAAAAAATATGGTGAAATACCTAGAAATAAGTATAAGCAAGGAGGTGAAAGACATTTAGAATGAAATATTCAATACACTGATTAAAGGGTTTGAAAAAGTCACTAAATGAAGGAAAGCTCTTCCATGCTCATGGATTGGTAGAATTAATATTATTAAAATAACTACCAAAAGTAACCTGTATATTCAATGCAATCCCTATCAAAATTTCAATGACATTTATTACAGAACTAAAAAAAGAGCCCTAAAACTCATATGAGAATACAAATATACAAAATAGCCAAAGCAGTCCTAAATACACAAGGCAATTTGGGAGGGAAGGATGATGAAGCATTCCATGTTCACAGACTGCAAAGGAAATGTGAGCACTGGGGGGACACAGCACATGAGTCACTGAAGGGTTCTAAAGAGACAAACTACTTTTCTAGGTCCCAAATTCAAAAAACTCTCAGCATGTTGGATTTAATTAAACACCTCTATCATTCACAATTATGAGTGAAATAAAATATTAATTTTATAAATTAACTGAAATGTATTGTTTTGTTTTTGGCAATATAAACTCCTAATTAATTTAAGGCAATACTGCATTTTTCACTTTTCATCCTACAATTAAAATACTTAGTGCCCCTCAATGGAGTATGACCCCGTTTCCTGCAAGATGTTTTTCCCAAATAGTACCCCAGTTGTGTCATATTCCTCTGTGTAGGTTTTACATACTGTCTTCATGACTTAATTTAACATTGAACATACTTCTGTGAAGTATACTTTCATTAATTGACAGGTAACTTTTGGTTTACCTAACTGGATTACAAACTCCTAGAAAGCAAATATATCTTTATATAACATGTGCATTGTTATACACATGCACTCTGTAACACACTTTATAAAAACTGAAGACTGTTTCTTGAGAGAATATTGAAGTACATTGAGTTTATCATGTGAGATACACCTGAGATTGGAATAGTTACTTTAGGAAGTTTGCTACTCCTAACTTCTGTCTGAGAAAGAGTAGCATCATCTCAAGGCTGAATTGTTTGAAAACTTTGACATTTTGATAATCTTAATTACTTCAGTAACATATAATGTTTAACAGAAACATCTAGTAATACTAAAGAAGATAGAAATATCTATTTTATTTTACATACATTTTCATTAAGTAACCACTTTTTTTCTTCTTTCATTTATTTATTGTTATGGCGCTTTTGGGTACTCTAACATTCCCCCTCTGAAGAGGTAACCCTAAAATCTTTTAAGGATTAGAAAAAAGCTCCCAAATACTTTTGACATTTTTGGCCTTTTGAACACAGTATGTTGCAAACAGCCCCAAGGACATTTTGACCTTTAGCTAAGAAACTGGCTACTTTTCTTTGGGGTCTTTTTTACCCTAACTACCTAGCCAATTCCCACCTCCTATTCTTATCACACCATCTTTTGATGGGGTTAAAATCGGAATAGGGACACAGACTGCTCTGGCTTCTTCCATGATGAACAGGGACACAGGGTGAGACAATTGGAGCAACCCTTCAGTGGGTCTATCTAAAATATTCCAAAACTGCATAACTCTTATGAATACGAGATGTGAAGGAGAAGTAAAGGCAAGTGTAATTGGCATTGTAAGTTCTAGACCGGGAACTAGAAAAAAGTCAGAACAGGGCAATTTTCAAATGTCTATATGAGAGTCCATTGGAATTTCTTGACAAGGGCTTCCAAAAGCATCCCTTTTTGATAGCTGTTGGAGTATTTAGAATCAGTGTCAGTTCCCTCTCAAAGACTTCTAAATATGAGGAAAAAACAAATGTATCCATCATTTTAGAACAATAGCTGACTGTCTCCCTTAGCTACAGGTGGGCACTACAGTATTGGAGACCAAGATTTGAAGTCTTACATCTGAACAGCACATTTTAAGTAACCATGTTTTCTATTTTTTAATTTTTTTTTGTAAATTTTTTAAATTTTATTGATATTTTGTGTTATTTCATACAGACATCTTAATCAATCTTAATCATCTTTATACCCCCTTCCCCACTGGCACCCTCCCATAGCCAACCCCCCACTAGAATTTATGTATTCTGTCATTTGCGTTAAGGCCTATCATGTCAAGTTAGTGTCTCCAGATGTATCTCAGTGGAAGTTAATCCACTGGGGTCTAATCAGCCTATCTAAAATTCCTCCCTTTAAGAAGATCAGCTTTTGCTCACCCAGCAGTACTCAATTGCCAATCATTCTTTGACTAAGATTGGGGTCTCTTGCCCTTTTCCACAGTTCTGTGCTGGGTTTTTGTCTGCTTGAGTTTGCATGGGTTTTGTGCATACTGATAACATTGCTGTATACATAAGGCCTAGGGAGCCTGTAGGATTCTATTTTCATATGGTCATTGTGATGGCTAATCCTGGGTGTCAACTTGACCAGATCTGGGATTAACCGAAATGAAAGAGATCTTCTTGGTTGGATCATCTGAAGCTGGAAGACATACCCTAAATGTGGGTGTTACCGTCTGATGGCAGCCCGTATAAAAGACCAAGGCAGAGGAGAACACCAGGCTTCTTTCTGCTTGCCTTCTCTCTCACCGGTGAGTTCGTTCGTCTTGCTACTGTAGACTGAAGACTAGCCTATCTTTTGGAATTTGTCCGACCTTCAGTGACCGATTGGGACTACTGAGACATCCAGCCCTGTGGACTGAGTGACTATGGATTCTCAGCCTCTCCAGTGTGGTGCAGCCATTGTTGGACTACTCAGACTCTATGCTGTGAGCTAAGCTGATAAATCTCTATACATATATATTCATTCTACTGGTTCTGTTTCTTTGGAGAACCCTGACTAATACAGTCATGGACCTTTTTACAATCCTTCTCCCCCCTCTTCCTTAATGGTTCATGAGCCCTGGTTGGGTGAATTTTATATAGAAGGTCCTCTCTAAGGACCCATACTCTGCCGACTCTTATTCTCTATGATTTGACCAATTGTGACCTTTTGTGTTCCTGGTCCTTTGTTGCATGAGGGAGATTCATTGAGAATTGAGAGATGGGATTAGTGTTCTCTTTACCACTTTTTTCCTATGTTCCATGAGCCTTAGGTGGAGAGGGTGCATTGTAGATGTGCCCCTTAGACTTGGACAATTCACAATATCTGCGTGTAAACAGCTATGGAACTCTGTAAGAGTCTCCATCTGTTGCAAAAGAAGTTTCTTTGATGAGTGTTGACTGGCATACCTGTCTGTAAATAAAATGATCCATATTTTTCACATAGAAATTACCTTTTTCTAGGAATGTGACAGCCTTGGGTTTTGGTCTAAGATCTAAGACCTTACTAGTCATGTGTATTTGGCTATGTTTACAGTACCACACATGAGTTTCCTCATATTGAGTAGACTTCAGTCCAATTAGGTAGCTGACAATTACTCTCAAGAAAAAAGTGCCACTACTGTATCAATGCCCTTTGCTGTGCTGGATGTAGATTTTAGGCCCTGAAGCTGACCTGGAAGCCACTTTCCCTGAAGTCTAGCTCTCATAGCTTTGGAATCACTACTCAAGCTTCTAAGGGAGAACATCAATTGATGGTCTAACCACAGCTTCAGGCCTGTTCATTATTATTTTACATGTATGACTATTTTGCATATAAAAGAACAAATAGAAACCACAAAATCCATGCCTTCAGAGCAACAAGGCTAAGGAGAATGCTATTCAATTTTTATAAATACTCAGTAGAAGCATATTTCTTCCTTTCTATCTTTCAACATTTCCCCATAGTTTTGGCAAACAATGAGGTGGAGGTCTGGCATATGTGCATGTAGAAAAGAAATAAGGAACCTGAACTTGAGTTAATGTGACAAACAGAATCGGAGTACATTTTTGTCTACAAATGATCACCAAATTCAGGGAAGGGACTTACAGGAAACTCAAAATAACTTCCTGGCAAGGTCATATTATAAGGAGAGCAGATATATTCAAAAAGAGAGAGGCACCTTTTAGATTCTGAGATGTATAAGAGAAAGAGAGGAAAAGGACAAACTTATATCCCCAGACTATAAAGTAGGTACCCCAATGTACTTAATACTGTAAGTAAAGCTCAGGTGAAAATAAACACCAATAAAATCAGGAACTGTCTGATCCAACCTGTTAGAACACTGAAATACAAAGATTTATAGCAACTAAACAAACATTGAACCAAGAAAAATCAAGATTTGAAAATAGGATCAGAGAGCTTTGTGGTGTTTTACTCTAGATGTGGCAAACATGCAATTAAACTAATAAAATGCACTTGAGTGCTAATAAATATTAAAGTACATATGCAGCAAAGTATACAGAGTTTGCATTCCCAACCATTCAGGCAAGTAATCTCCAAATACATCAGATAATTAGATATAAAAAATCAAATCACATAATTATTAAAACAAAATGTGAATGCTTCCCCAGTATACTGTCTACAAACTTTCTGACTGTGACTTAAAATATAGATGTAATTAGAAAATCGCAATTAGAAAATTTGACTGCATAATTAATCTTAAATGTAAAGTAAATTATATCATAAGTAAGTGCAAAAAAACAAATTAAAAGATGAAAGACAATATTAGTACCGTATATTATATATAACATGTTCAAGAGTAATATGTAAATAATTCTTATTACATCAAATGTATTTTAATTACAGATAAAATAGTATATATCTGACATCACAGCATATATTTTTAAGCATAAAAGTGGTTAAATTAAAGATAACCCTGGAGCGGGAGAGATGACTCAGGGTTTAAGAGTACTGGCTGCTTTTTCAGAGGACCTGGGCTTGGTTACCAGGGCCTACATGACAGAGAGCAACCATCCGTAACTCCAGTTCCAGGGAATCCAAGGCCCTCTTCTGACCTCCACAGGCATTGCACAACACAGATACACTTACATACATGCAGAAAATTTCCTAATACAAGTAAAATAAGAGTTATATTTTTTATTTTTATTACATGGGAGCTGTTACATACATACAGGCACAACACTCATACCTCCCACCCCCAAAAAAATCACTAAATCACTTCAGTGGGTGAACCTTCACAAAAGGGCATTGAGAGACAAACAGTTTGTATATATATATATATATATAATGTGATGAATAGAAATATATTAGACTATATGAAATCGAATAAGGTAGTAATATAATGTGATTTTCAGATAGGGGGAAATCTAAATATGATCAATGATCAAGATATATGAAATTCTCAGAAATTCAATAAAAAGTATTGAAAATTAAAAACAAAAATATCAAAAGTATTTTTAAAAAGGGAAGGGGAAAAAGAAAAAGAGAAGGAAACATGGGAAGAAAATTGATATCATATGCTTTCTCTGACATGTGGAATCTAACTTGAACTAACATGCATACATGCGCATAGGTAGGTGTGTGGGTGACATGAAATCAGAAGAAGGAACACTTGCAAAGAGATCTGAGACCAGTGAGAGAGGGAACATGGAAGGCAATGCAGTGGTAAAGGCCAGGTGAGTAAAATGATCCATAGGCCTAAAAATATCATAACCAAACCATTATTTTGAGTGCTAACTGAAAGAATACATTTAAACTTTATAGGAAATTCTAAAAACAAAATAAAGACATTGACCCTTAATGGACATGAGGTTTCTATATTAGTATGTAGTAAGATTTCTAAAGTTATTTTATGTATATTCATGAAAAAGAACAGAATGGTTTCTGTTGGATTGAATGTATAAATAACTATGACCAAGGTTTTTTTTTATTTGTTTTTATTGATTTTTTGTTTATTTCATACAGAATATCTCAAACAATCTTAATTATCTTTAGTACCCTCCCCTAGCACCCCACCACCACCACTGGAGCCCATATACTCTGTCATCCCTGTTAAGGCCCACTGTGTCATCCCTGTTAAGGCCCAGTTTTTCCCCAGTGCAAATCCATCCACTGAGGTCTAGTCAGCCTATCTAGAGTCCCTTGTTTTAGGAAAACAAGTTCTTCTCCACCTAGCAGTAATCACTTGCCAATATTTCATCAGATAAATTTGGATCTGCTATTCATTTTCCCAGGTCAATGCTGGGTTTTTGTCTGCCTGAGTTTGCATGGGACTTGTGTATGCTGACACCATCACTATAGAATTATATGACCATTTTTTTAAGGCCACCCTTAATTGATAGATACAAGTATTTGAATTGGTTGTATTAAGATAAACTTTACCTGTTCATCTGTTTTTTTTTTAAAAATCCTTTTTGATCATCTTAAAACTGTCCAATACTCAACAGAGAATGCTTGGAATTTTTTTCTTTTCCTTTGAATTTTTTGAATTTCATACATATATCTTCATATTTAACCCTCTACCCTATCTACACCCCCATACCCCCTTCCAGATTTCATTCATTCTGTCATATATGTTATGGGCCACTAAGTCAAGTTTGTGCCCAGAAAAGTCCATCAGTGTGAGTCTATCCACTGGAGCCTGGTAAACCTATCTGGTGTCAATCCCTTAAAATAGACTAACTCTCCCTCACCCAGCAGTGATCAATTGTCAATAGTTCCTCAGCTACTTCTTGCCCATTTTCCCAGTTCTATGCTGGGTTTTTGACTGGCTTTGAGTTTGCATGGGTCTTGTGCATTCCCTCACCAATATTGTAAGTTCATATGAGTAAGTTCCCAGCTTCTTGGAAAATGTTTCCATGTGGTCATCCACCAACCCAGGCTCTTATAGTCTTTTCACCCCCTCTTCCACAATAGCTCTTGAATCCTCAGTGATAGAGGTTTAATATAGGAGTCCTACTCAGGGACATGCACTTTGTAGTCTTTTATTCTTTACATTGTGGCCAGTTGTGGCATTCTATGTTAATTGCCATCTATTGCATAAGGAAGCTTCACTGGTGGGAGTTGAGAGATGCATTAATATTCTCTCTGCCATTATTCTGCTATCTTCAGTGAGCCTAAGTGGTAGAGATTGCAATGTAGATGTGTCACTTAGGGCTGGGCATCTCACAGACACTTATTCTCTGCGTTTGACCAGTTGTGGATTATATATGCATATATGCATGTGCGTTTTTCTGGTTTTTCATGTCTAAGCAGTATTTATCTCTCCTTCCTCTCTCCAATATAACCCTTTACTCCCTCAGCTATTTATTTTTCTGCAAATATAACAATAAAAACTTAGCATAGAGTAAGAAATTATGTTTGCCTAGGGATTTCACAGAAATGTTTTTTTTTTTTTCAGAGCTATGATCTCTCCAGCCATCTGTATTTGACTATGTTTGCAGTACCACACATGAGTTGCATTGCTCTGAGTGGGCCTCACATTCATTTAGATAGCCATGCCACTACTATATCAATAAAAATAGTTGGCCGTGCTGGACATCATTGTGCTTATTAGGATTTATAGCTAGACTGAAACATCGATTTGTTTTCTCCCTTAGCAGCTCGCATAGTATCCTCTAAAAGCTATGAGAGCTAGTCTTAAAGAAGGAGGCTTCCAGGTCCGTTCCAGCTCATGGGGCATTGCTCCAAGTCCTGAGTCCTAAGTATATTCTGTTTCAGCAGTGGGACTTATCTTTAAGTTCTGGAAAGCAATCAAGAGTTGTAGCAATAGCCTATGTTATTTTTGGGTTCTTTTGGACTACCCAGGCCAACAACTCAAAAGAATTCCCCTATCTAGGATTGTGTTTCTTGATCTATAGCCTTCAGCTATACACACAGTCATATATGTATATGTGTGTGTGTGTGTGTGTGTGTGTGTGTGTGTGACTGTATGTGCATTTTCAGTATACATTTCCCTCTGGTGTTTTATACCACTTAAGCATTATTTATCTCTTCACTCTCTCCCCCATATAACCCTCTCCTCCCTCCCCTGTTAAACTACCCCATTTTCCTCATTTCTCCTTTGAAAACACCTGTCTCCACTATCCCCCTCTCTTGAGTTCCTTCTTCCCTTTTCCCCTCATGGTTTCTTGTATAACCCTTCATCTCTCTTACCAGTTAAACACACCCATTTCCCCCAATTCTCTCTTTATAACACTGGTCTCCTACTGTACCCATCTCTCTAATCTCTTCTTCCTGTTTACCCCCATGATTCCTTTCCATTTTCCTACATCCTGTAGGTACATTAAGATATATACTCATGTCCAAGGATTTAGAGCTAAGATCCATAAACTTCTATGGCTTACTTTTTTTCTGAATCTTTGTTACTTTACTGTGCATAACAGTTTCTAGTTCCATTTATTTACCTGCAAAATTCATGATTTTGTTTTTCTTTACCACTGAGTAGAATTCTGATGTGTAAATGTACTACATTTTCATTACCCATTCTTTAGTTGAGGGACATTTAATTTGTTTCCAAATCTTAGCTATTGTGAAAAGAGCAGCAACAAACGTGGTTGTATTGATCTGCAGTAGGATGAATACTTTGGATATATTCCAAGGAGTGGTATGATCAGATCAGATGGTAGATAAATTTTTAGGTTTTTAAGAATTCTTCAAACTTATTTCCATAATGGTTGCAACAGTTTGCAATCTGCCAGTGAATGAGGATTCCCTTTCCCTGAAACATTATCAGTAATTGGTATCATTTGTTCTCTTGATTTTTTAAATTTGTTCTTATTGAATTTTTGTGTATTTCATACAGAATATCTCAATCAATCATCTTTTCACCCCATCCCCACTGGCACCCTCACATATGCCCCCCACTGGAATTCATGCATTCTGTCATTTGTGTTAAAGACTTTTGTGTCAAGTTAGTGTCCTAAGATGTTCCTCAGTGCAAATTCATCTACTGAGGTCTAGTCAGCTTATCTAGAGTCCTCCTCTTTAGGAAGATCAGCCCTTTCTCAGCCAGCAATAATCAGTTGCCAATATTTCTTCAATTAAGTTTGGTCTCTGCTGTCCATTTCCCCATCCTATGCTAGGTTTTTGTCTGCTTGAGTTTGCATGGGATTTGTGTACACTGATACCATTGCTGTAGATTCATATGGGCAGAGTCCCAGGAGGTCCATATTGTTGTGCACCTTATCCCTGGCTCTTACAATCTTTCTGTCCCCTCTTATGCAATGCTCCCTGAGCCCTGTGTGGGTGAAGTTTAATGTAGGATTCCTGTCCAAGAACCAGCATTCTACAGACTCTTCATCTCTAAGCTTTGGCATTTGCGACCTTTTGTGTTCCTGGTCCTCTGTTCCATGAGGGAGCTTCATTAATGAGAATTGAGAGATTCATTAGTGACCTCTTTACCTTTGTTCTACATTCTGTGAGCCTTGGGTAAAAAGATTGCATTGTAGATGTATCATTTAGGCCTGGGCAATTCATAGACAATGTCTGTGTGTTACTGGTTATGGTACATGCAAAAGAAGAGTGGTGATTGGGATATTTGTCTGTAAATATAAGGATACGTATCTTTCACATAGTAAGAAATTACATTAGTCTAGGGATGTGACATGTTGGGGTTTTCTCTAAGATCTATGACCTCTCCAGCCATGTGTATTTGGCTATGTTTACAGTGTAACACTTGAGTTTCCTGCCATTTAGTGGGATTTTATTCCAATTAAGTAACTGTTGATCACCCCCAAGATAAATGTTCCAATGTCATATGCTCTGCAGGTTGTTGATGTGTGTATTTGGTCTTGAAGCTGGGGTTGGACCATCTGTTGATATTTTCCCTTGGCACTTTTATAGTGCTCTCCAAAGCTATGAGAGCTAGCCTTCAGAGGAAGTAGCTTCCAGGTCAGTCCCAGGTCCATTGCTCCAAATCCTGTGTCCAAAGTATGTTCTGTCTTCACCTTCAAATTCTGTGAGGAAATCAAGGGCTGTGGCAATAGCCTGTGTAATTTTGGGGTTCTCTTGGACCACCCTATCCAACAACCAAAGGAATTTTTCTCTGTCTGGCACTGTTACTTGTTATAGCCTTTAGCTATACACTTTGACTCATGTAGAGATATTGTATATGTAATTTGTCCTTAGGTCGTTGGACTAACATGATTCCCTCTAGTTTTTTAAAACTAGCTAGACATTATTTATCTCTCCTTTTTCTGTTCTCTTTATCTTAACCATTATGACTGGGGTAAGTTGAAATCTTAAGTAGTTGTGATCTAAATTTTTCTAATTACTAAGGATTTCAAATAACTTTTAAGTTGTTTCCTAGATGTTCTTTCTTCTCTTGAGACCTTGTTCAGAGCTGTAACCCATTTTTTAATTGAATTTTTCTTGCTTCTTTGTTTTTTGAGTTCTTTTCATGTTCTGGGTAATAATCCACTATCAGATGTATAGCTGGTGAAAATCATATCCTACTCTGTGTAGTTCCTCTTCACTTGATTGGCTGTTTCTTTTGCTGTGTAGGAGGTTTGTACTTTAATGAGGTCCTACTTCAAATTAGTCAATTTAATTCCTGACAACTGATGTCCAATTTGGAAAGTCCCTTTCCTATACCTATATCTTGTAGGGTACTGTCTATGTTTTTGACTAACATTTTCAGCATTTCAGGTTTTACATTAAGGTCTTAGATCCATTTGGAGTTCACTTTTGTTCAGTGTGATAGATAAGGGTCCAGTTTTATTCCTCTATAAGTGGACATTCAGTTTTGCTAGCATCATTTTTTTGAAGATGCTGTCTTTTTTCCTGTGTGCTCTTGGAAATTTTGTCAAAAATCAAATGCCTCAAATTTCTTGTATGCATGTTTAGTTTTTTACTTGATTTATTTGATCTATATGTCTGTTTTGTGTCAATACATATGCTGCTTTTCTGTTTGTAGCTCTGTGTTACAGATTGAGCTCTGGAATGGTAATATACTGGGCATTGTTCTTTGTACTCAGGATTGCTTTGTTTATGTAGGGGCTTTGTGAATCCACTTGCCAGGTTTTGTTCAGCTACTCTGGAGCTCTCAGGAAGGAGAAGCAGGAGAGTTTTTAAATTCAGTCCTGGCATGGGGACAGTAGATGAATGCTCTAAGAAGCTAAGCAGAGCAAATGTGATCTCTGGAGCAGTGAAAATGGACCTGGTCCTGGAGCAGGGGGATCAAGACCCAGTAGGCAGGTATTGACTTACCAAGCTCCTCCTGAGGTCTCATGTAGGATGAACAGGTGGTGGTAGGGAGCTAGGCCCAGGGCAGGGATGGTGACTATGTCAGGATAGTCTGATAAGCTAATCAGAGTAAATATGAGCCCCGGAACAAGGAGAATGGAGCTGCCACAAGTGCAGCAGCATCAAGCTACTTAAATAATTGTTATAGCTAAAAATTAGGACTTAAATGCAAATTCGGCTATTTCATCAATAACTTTTTACTTCTTTGTAAGCTGTAATAATGTCTTAATACTTAAAACTCATTTTTTCATAACATTATAATGAAATTGTATGCGAAAACATGTTTCTCTGTAGAGAACTAGGGGGTTTTCAGATTCAGCTGCAGTACAGTTATATCATTTGATGTAGAAAAGCAGTCTGCTGCCAGCCTTTCAATAAAATCACCCAAGGAGCATGTGATGAGCCTGAAAACATATCTGCATGAGGCCCAGGAGCACACACAGAAGAGACAAACCAAATGAGGCTCCTTCTTGACAATAATGTTCACTTTTAAGAAATTATTGGGGGTACCTGAAAAGGTGCTGCACATCTTTTATCCCAGCACTCAGAAGGCTGAAGCAGTCCTGGTATTCATGATGTGATCCAGTCCACCAAGGGCTACATAGTAAGATCAGCTATCAAAAAAAAACCAAAAACAAAAAAACAAAAACAAAACAATAGAAGCCACTGGGGTGAGGGTTACCTTTTCTGTTGTTACAAGTTTAGAAAACATTTCAAATTATGTTATTTGGAATTAAAATAATTCCAGAGTTGGATATGAAGGGCAGCTTTAGGAGCTAGAGCTCACATACATAGATACATAGAAATGATGTGACACCAGGTCTTTCACATAGAAAAATGCAATGGCTTTATTTATTTAGTTTGCTTCACATTTTTATCTCTTACTCTAATGATTAATCTTGATTGTCACTGTGGAAGCATATGACTGACCATGTCTTAGAGGTATTAACTAGATTAGGTTAATTGATGTAGACATTGTCATTCTATGAACTGGGGTCTGAGACTGAACAAAAAGGAAGAAGCTTTCTGAGCACAAGCATTCCCCTCTCTCTCTCCTGATTGTAGAGACAATGTAATTAGATGACTCACATCTGTACCTTCAAATTGTAAGCCAAAAAATTCCTTAATTACTTTTTAAATATTTTATTTTTATTTCATGTGTATGAGTGTATAACCTGCATGTATGTAAGTGCACCCATGTCATGCAGTGTCCATGGAGGTCAGAAGAGAGCATTGGATTCCCCTGGAACTGGAGTTATGGATGATTGTTTGCCAAAATGTGGGTGCTGGGAATTGAACCTGATTCTCCTGCAGGAACAGCCACTGTCCTTAACTGCTGAGCCATCTCTCCAGTCCCATCTTTAATTACTTTTTTCAGGGTTTTTGTATCAGTAAGGGGGAAACTAATAAATATATCTACAGTCTATTTTATATAAAGAAAGTTCTCACTGATAGTTCCTGATATACTGTGTAACTACCTGTTTCTAAAGATTTATTTATTTAATGCTATGTATATGAAGGCAGTTGTGAGCCATCATATGGGTGCTGGGAACCCAACCTCAGTCCTCTGGAAGAGTAGCAAATACTCTTAACCATTGAGCAATCTCTCCAGAACCAACTACCTGTTTTCTAATAATACATTCTGTTCTGTGCTTTTCTGTATACATATCATCATGTGCAGTGTGTTCTATAAGCTACATCTGAATGCAATATGTTTGGAAGCACAAGAATACTAGAAAGCATTTCATTTGGATGATCAAGAAAGAGTTTGTGAGTGATTCGTGATTGGACTGAACCATGTTCAGCATATACAATTTCAGTAAGAAATGATGAAATAGCATTCAGTTGAGAAAATGAGATATTTGAAGTAGCTCTAGAAAGAGAAAGTGACCCCGCTGATTGAAAATTGGGGTTATCAGAGAATTAAATGATATAGAATATTAGCAAGGTCCTTCAAAACTGAATAGTGTAAAGGGCAGAAGGAATTGCTCATGGTTTCAATTTGTAAATATTTATATTAATTATGTGAGAACATCATACAATGTATTTTGATCGTAAGCCCCAAACTCTTCACAGGTCCATCATCACTTTCTTACCCGCTCAACTGTGTGTTTTATTTTTACTTGAATTTAGCATGTGTTGCCAAAATCATCTCAGGTGTGGCACTTGCCCTGCAATATGGTCAACTAACTAGGAATAACGCATTTAAAGAAAGCTGACTCTTCCTCTCCCAGGAGCCATCAAATGCCAGTAGCTCTTCAGCTACAAGTGGGACTTAATACACACCTCCCCTCTCCATGCTGGGATTTTGTCTGGCTTGAGCTTGAGCAGTTCTTGTGCATATTTTTTCCTTGCTGTCTAGAAAACATTGTTTCCTTGTAGTCATTCATCTCCTCTAGCTTTTCCAGTCTTTCCAACCTTCTTTCAAGATCTCTGAGCCTTGAAGCAAGAGATGTGATATAGATATGCGATGTAGTGCTCAGGATTCCATAATCTTTATGCTCTGAACATTGACCAGTTTTGTGTGTGTGTGTGTGTGTGTGTGTGTGTGTGTGTGTCTGTGAATTGCCTTCTACTCTAATAAGCAGTCTCTTTGATGAGGGTTGAGAAATGTACTAATGAATATAGAAATAAGGGTCTTGGTAAAACTATGTCCAATTAGTGGAATATTGCTAGAAGGTTCTCCCTATGACCTGCAACCTGCTTAAACACAGGTCTTTGGCCCTGTTAATAGTGCCAGGTATGGGCTCAATCTTGAAAAGCTGGCCTTAAATCCAGTCAGAAGGTGATTGATTGCTCCCATAACATTTATGCCACTACTGTACTAATGGGCATACTTTACCAGGTTATTCAATATTGTAGGTCATTGGGTTGACAGTTAAATAAGTTTGGTGATTACTTTTTTCTCCGGTAGTGTGTGTGACACCTTCCATCATTCAAGTGAAGAGGTAGCCTACAGAAGAAGTCTTTTCCAGCTATATAACTGACAGAGGGTATAATATATAGACTATGCAAAAACCTAAAAAAATTAAACTTCAAGAAAGCAAGAAATTGAATGAAAATTGGGACATAGAACTAAAAAAAGGATTCAATAAAAATGAAATACAAATGACTGAGAAATACTTTTAAAATGTTCAACATCTTTAGCCAGAGAGAAATGCAAATTAAAACTACTTGGAGATTTCACATTACCTCAGTAGAAAAATTACAAAAAATGCTGAAATGCTGGCATGGATATGGAGAAAGAGGAGGACTTAACCATTACAGAAGGGAGTGCAAAATGGTACAGCCACTGTGGAAATCAGTGTGCAGATTACTCCACAGCCTATTAATAGATCTACCACAAGATCCAGCTATTTCATTCTTGGTCCTAAAACCAAAAGGAATCTATACCTACTACAGAGATGCTTGCTCACCCATGTCCATTGCTATACTCATCACAAGAGCCAATAAATGGAAACAGCCTAGAGGTTCATCAACTGATGAACAGATAAGAAAAATATGATATATTTACACAATGTACTATCATTCTATTTCTAAGGAAAATGAAATATGAAATCCACAGGTAACTGGATAGAACTCAAAACATTCATCCTGAGTGAGATAACTTAGACCCAGAAAAACAGGCACTGCATGTTTTCTCACCGGTTTGGATGGTATCTTTCAATCTATAGATGTGTGTGTGTTTCATTTGGAATAGCCCTAGAGGTTAGGAAACTAATAAGTTGCTAAGAGACAGTGGGGATCTTTCAAAGTAAGGAAGATAGAATACCTTGATATAAAAGGGGGGACAGAGTAACAGAAAAGGAAGCATTAAATGGGATGGAGAGTATGAGGCTAGGGTAGAGAAGGAAATAAGGGGAGGGATAACTAACATTAAAGGGCTATATAAAAATCATATGCAAACCTACTACTGTAGAAGGTTTCCAAAATATATGCATGTGCATAAATAAAAAGAGTTTAAATGAAGGTACCTTACAAGGGGTGACAATACCCCAATAGATACCTCATCTAGCAAATGTAAGCCCCAGTAGCAAAAATGGGTTTTCTCTCTTTGAGTTCTTGGCCAATATGATGCCATGGATACCCAAACATTACAAGCTATTGACAGTGCTCTTGGTTACCATTCAGAACTTGAAGAAGACTTGATGAAGACAACACATGGCTGAGTTATAAGACACAGGAATCAAGTGGGTACTGCCCTGGAAGTTTCATTCCTACTAGCTAGGGCTTTCATTTCAATTTTATTCTGCAGAAAACTTTTACCATAGAGAATTTTTAACACAATAATAGTTAAATTGTGCCTTAAGAAATTTCCTATCATCTATCTATCATCTATCATCTATCATCTATCATCTATCTATCATCTTCCTATCAATCTATCATCTATCTATTATCTATCTATCTATCTATCTACCTACTTATCTAATTTATTTATTTATGAAGGGGCATGCAAGTGCCAGGAGATGTGTTTAGAGGTCAGAAAATAGCATTTGGGCATCTGTTCTCTCCTTCCACCATGTGGGTCATAGGATCAAACTCAAATCATCCATCCAGCTTTGCAACAAGACAAGTACTTTGCCCACTGAGCCATTTCACAGGCCCTCCTTAAATGGTGCTTTCAAAGAGTGTCCTAGTTTTCATTCTGTTGCTGTGATTAACATCATGACTAAAACAACTTGGGGAGGAAAAGGTTTATTCATTTGCAAGTCCCAAGTCATAACCTAACATTGAGAGAAATTAGTACAGGAACTCAGGGCAGGAAACTGCGTGCAGGAAATTGAAGCAGAAACTATGGAGTAAAGCTGCTTACTGGCTTGCTTCCCTTGACTTGCTCGTTTACTTTTCTTATACAGCAGAATCCCAGATTCCCTGGGATGGCTCTGACCACATTGGTCTGGACCCTCTTACATCACATTCATTAACAATTAAGAAAATGCCTCACAGACATGCCCACAGGCCTGTCCTATGGAGGAAAAACTTCAGTTGAGGATCCATCTTCCAAGATGACTCTTAGTTAGTGTCAAGTTGAGAGCTAAAGCTAACTATGGTAAAGAGTGACCCTGAAAAACAATAATCCAAGTAGCATCCGATGAAAAGAAAACCAAACACAAAACAATAAAAAGAGTAAGAAGTAAAGGCCAAATCATTGAATTGCCTGAAAACCCAAAACGGTGCAGTCGAAGAACTGCAAGCCTGGTAAGGAGGAGCACCCATCAAGGCAGACAGGGAAGCAACTACCAGTGTTAGGCAGGGCAACAGCTGGTCCATTTCACTCCAAAGATGATTGGGACTAAGAAGCCCATTTTTTTCCCTGACAGTCCTATTTCCTTACTTGGTTCCAGGGATTCATCTCATAAATACCAAAGTGCACGTGATAAGATTGATGCACGTGATGCATATCCTGAAACTTTTTTATCACCTCTTTACTTCCCACCAGCACACTAAAGGAATTGTTCTCATTTTCAGACTTATCAGACATCACTTCACATCTGTCTAAAAAATGCAATCATGATCCCATCAATCCTGCCAGGTCAAAGAGACAAAGAGTTTTCAAAATCTTTCAAAGTCTCAGGTAGTGGTACACATGAATCCATTAATCCAACAAACACCTGTAACACTGCAAATGCCTTGTAAACTGGCAGTCCAGACCCCCCAAAATGTTTCCAAAGGTTTTGCTTTTCATGTTTTCAGCTTTGATTATCTTTAATTTGAAAATAGAAATCTCTCTCTCTCTCTCTCTCTCTCTGTGTGTGTGTGTGTGTGTGTGTGTGTGTGTGTGTGTGTGTACATGTGCACATGCATGAAAGAGAGACAGAGTGAGATAATGGAGAATGCATGGATTTGGAGAAGATTATTTTCTGATATATCAAGGAGTTAATATTTTAGAAGTCTGGTATAAGGAAAAATGAGTCCCTTCACTTTCAGGTGAGTAGTTTGAATTCAACTCAGCTTGGTATTAACTCTAAGTATGAAATATGTTCTGTTTAGGTTGGTCCCAGAATAAAAATAGAATGGCTGCCCTATTCAGAGATGAAAGCCATCCATATTCTCCAAATTTCCAGCGTGCTTCCTGACAAGTAGGGTTGTATACAGTAGGATGCAGTCAAATGGCTTAAAACTGCACCTTACTCAAGCCATATGTAAGTAAACACCAAATCTTTCAAAGACAAATCTTTTCTAATATTATAATTGCATAAACATCTTCCATATTTTTCACTTATTAATAATAGAATGAGTATATGTACTACAAAAATTGGAAAATGAGATGAATGCCTTATTTGGATTATAAATACCTTATTTAGATGAATACCTTATTTAGACTTAAATAGGGAGTTTTCTTTAGAGATGGGAAGCATTCACTGAAAATACAAAGCCTATTTTCTCACTTTGCTTTCCTCCACTGTGGCCTAGGCAGATGTTCCACAATATTTTCATAATAAATGGGTTAATGGAAGGATTAATAGATTGGTAAGTGATTAGCTGGACAGATGAATTGTCCATAAGCTAAAAATAAAAATAGAATCTATAACAACCAGTTACTTTCGTACAGCTTGAAAATACAACAGTAAGAATTTGAAATTAATCATGCACACATATTTTTGATACATCCTGAAGTAAAAAGCACACACAGATAAGATAAAATAATTGTCATACCCTTTACCTTCATCTTCCCCCTGAAGTGCCTTTATCTTCTTTTCTACTTTCTATGTTTAATTCAGAAGCAATGTCTTTTGTCAAGGCAGGTTCAGCATGCCATTTCTGCTTGCTCCATCACACATCTCAACTCTTTATTCAAATGCTTGTTTTCCTCTGAGTCAAAATTGTGATAAACAATCATGCCTGCCAACTTGGCAGGATTAATAGATACTGAAGCGATGATTGAAGCACATCTTTGGCTGTATCTGTGAAGGTATATTCAGATACAAGTAGGTGATGGATGCTCTGGTTTTATCTATGCTTTTCCATTGATGTCTTTCAAATTTGAAGACTATTAGGAAGTGGGAGTTGGAGAAAATGAGTGACTAAAGGGATATCTTTGAAAGGAATATCTTGGCCCTGGGTTCTTCCTGTTACCCCCTATGCTTTCTGACCACCACTGATTGAGCAGCCTCTGCACATGCTCCCACAGCCATGATATTCTGCCTCACTTCAAACTCACAGTAAGGAGGCCAGTCAATCTTGGACTAAAACCTCTGAAACCATGAGTTAAATATACATGTCCTATTCATGGGTAAGCAGTCTGCAGCCTATTATTCTCTACACATTCGTCAGTTGTGGATTTCCGTTTTAATCCCTATCTACTGTATAAACAATCTTCTCTTTTGAGAGTTGAGAAATACATTAATCTATGGATATAGCAATAAGTCATAAGAAATCAGTTTAATAGGGGCTAGAGAGGTGGCTCATTGTTTAAGTGCCCTGGTAGAGGATCAGAGCTCGGTTCCCAGCACTCACATGGTGGCTAACAACCGTCCATAATTACAGTTCCAGGGGATCTGAGGCACACTTCTGACCTCCATGGGCATTGCAAGATACAGATGCACCTACCTACAAGTAGGCAATGCAATCATAAACATAAAATAAAAATAATAAATAAAATATCTTCTTAAAAAATCAATTTAATAGTATATCTACTTAGCAGAAAAGGTGTATTAGACTTTCTCCCATGGCCTGTGGGCTGTCTAGCCATAGGGTCCTAGGCCTGAATCACTGTTAGGTATGTGCTCCTTCCTATGAAGCAGGCATTAAATTCAATTAGAAAGTAGTTGATTACTCCCATAATATTCATACTGCTATTGCAGCAGTAGTTATACATTCCAGGATGGTTATTGTTGTAGCTTTCAGAATTTGCAGTTGGGTAAAGTTCATACTAAATTTTCTCTTCAGGTAGTTTGCATAGCAATTTCTAGCACTTTGAAAGCTGGGCAATAGAGATGAGGTTTTGAAGACAGCATCAGCTTATTTGCTCTATAGTTTTCTTTTGTAGTGTCTTCAGAAAAGTGGTCTTATTGTGAACTCTGGTGGGTAACCAAAAGCAGGGGCAATGACCAGTATTGTTTAAGTATTTATAGGATGGTATACAGCTTCAAAAGAGGGCATCCATTCCTGGCACTGAGCTTTTACATTCCAAGTCAAGTCTTTCTAATAAGGGCAATAGCTCCCTGTTATAATGTAATTCCCTCTAAATCTATTTTATAAGTATATGTGTATACTTTAAGTGGCTTCTATACTGATAGGTTTCCATATAACTTCTTCTAAAGGCCTTTAGCAAAAAGACAGACACATTGATCAGTGGAACATAATTGCGGACCTAGATTTAAATCTATGCATTTGCAGCCAACCTAATTTTTGACAAAGGAGCCACAAGTGCCCACTGGAGAAAAGATAACATATTCAATAAATGATGTTGGTCAAACTGGATAGCTAAGGTAGAAGAATGGAAAGAACCCTAACTCTCACCCTGTACAAAACTCAACTCCAAATCAATCAAGGACATCAGCATAAGACAAGATACTCTGACTCAGACAGAATGAAAGTAGAAAACACATTAGAACTTACAGGCACAGGAAAGGGCTTTCTGAACAGGACAAGACTCCTGTAGCACAAGCTTTAAGTCCAACAATTGACAAACGAGACCTCATTGAACTTAAAAGCTTCTGTACAACAAAGGATACTATCTTTCATCCAAGTGAAGACACAAGCTAGAGAATGGGAAAAAGACCTTACCAGTTACACCTCTGCCAGAAGGCTTGCATATTTAATATATAAATAACTCAAGAAACTATGCATATCAAAAAAGGAAACTGAAAACCAAACCCAATTAAAATTTGGAGCCAAGTGATTAGCAGGAAGTTCTCTAAAGATGAAACACAAATAGCTGAGAAATACTTTTAAACATGTTCAACATCTTTAGTCATCAGGGAAATGCAAATCAAAACCACTTTGAGATTTCATCTTACCCTATTCACAGTGGCTAAGATCTGAAATACAAACAATGACATATGTTGGTGAGGATGTGGAGAAAGGGGAACTCTCATCCACTGCTGCTGGGAGTGCAAACTGGTGCAGCCACTATGGAAATCAGTGTGGAGGTTCCTGAAAAAGCTAGAAATCAATCTACCACTTGATGTAGTCATATCACTCTTAGGGACAGACCCAAAGACTCTACTAGAGAAATATCTGTTCATCCATGTTCATTATTGCCCTTTTCAGAATAGTCAGAAGCTGGAAACAATTTAAATACCTATCAACTGATGAACAGATAACGGAGGTGTGGAGCATATACAGAATTAAATATTATTCAGTTCTTAAAGTAATTAGGAAAATTTGAGCATAAACGGATAGAACTGAAAACAGCCCGAGAAAGGGAACATAGACCCAAAATAACAACTGTCTCATGTTCTCCCTCATTGCTGGTTGCTACCTTTGAAATCTTAGATATGCAAGTTTCAATTTTAAAATCTAGAGATGTCAAAAACTAATGAACAGCTAATTGTGATTTGCTGGGAAGGGGAAGGGGTCCCTGAGAAGGGAAATAGATTGCAATGATATAAAGAGGGAAAGAGGAATAATAAAGTAGGAAGAGTTGAATAGGGCAGGGAATGGGAGGCTAGGGCAGAGAATGTAGGATGCGCAGTGGTTATCCTTTTTAAATGCCAGAAACCAAGAAATGGGATACACATTATAGGAAAGAAAATGGAACCACTTTTACTACTAACAGCCAAGGAAAATATCCTAAAATAGATAAAATTAAAATATGGATGGCCCGAATAACAGAAATAAGTATCTTACCATGGACCATATCTGAGCAATTAGTATTCACTAGAATTCTGGAAGTATTGATCTTTTGCAGAAGTGGAGGAATTGGCTTTAGCCAGGAGAGAATGTGATTCAACTATGTTATCAGAGAGAACAAGCTTTTGGACATCACTAAGCATGAGAGCTGTGGAGGAAAAAGTTTGAGAAATGTGTATCTGATTATTTCTATTCTCTCTTTTCAATGTCTCAACTAAAATCCAGAATGGGAGGCTAAGGCACAAAACTCTAGATATATTAACAGTAGACATGGAATGGACTACTAAGATGATTGGAGGGAGACTGGACAAGGCTGTTATACAATAAAGTTCTTGTTGGGGTTAGTGAGCATGAGTTGAATGCAAAGCCCATTGAAATGGATCTTTGCTTCCCTCTTGCCACGTTTGGTCATGGGATTTATTAGTTCCCTATCGCTGCTCTAACAAAGAGTAATACCCTTAGTGATGGAAAATGGCACTAATGTATTTTCCTATCTTTCTGGAGACTGAAAATAAAAAATGGGTCTCAAAAGACTAAAACTAAAATACAACTCAGGACTGTGTTCTACCTGGAGCTGTAGGTGAGAATCCGTTTCCTCACATTTTCCTGGCTTCTAGATGCCCTGCCTTTCTTCACCCTTCTGCAAACCTGGCAGCAGCTTGCTTAATTCTCAAGATGCCCCTTCTGCTTCTGCTTTTTGTGGAAATTCCCACTTTCTTCCCTCTTGTCTTCCCCTCTCCTCCTATTCTCCTCCTCATTGTCCTCCCCCTCCACTTTCTCCTCTTCCTCCCCTTTCTCCCCTTTTCCTTCTCCTCTTTGTCCTCTTTCCCCTTCATCCTCCTTGCTTGCTCTTCCCTCTCCTCCTTCTTCCTCCTCCTCTTCTCCATCTTCTCCTTCTTGGTACTTGCCTCATGTACCATAGAATGGCTTTGAACTCACTAGGTATGTTACAAAGGCTAGCATTGCAGGCTTGTGCTACCACACCTGGCTTCTTAAGGTCACTGTATTAACATTTTAACATTTAGGGCTCATAATAACATTGGGCTGACCTGAATGATCTCCCTATTGTAAGGTTTATTAACTAGCAATACCTATTCCTGTTGCAATCTTAATTTTACTTTGCCATGTAAACTATTCACAGGCTCCATGGATTGGGAGTTAGAACTTTGAGAAGAACCATTATTTGTCCTAACACCTTGGTACTGGGATGAACTAAACATACCCAGAAGGTGGGTTCTCCCAAGGAGCACCTATGGAAACAGGATCGGATTTTGAAAGCCTGTCCAGTTACTATTAACATGGTAAATAATAGATTTCAGCAGACTGAAGATGGCAGTGGCATGCTGGAAGCTTGAAAGGCTTTGGAAAGGAAAATTCAAATGTTCATGAAATTAGAGTTACAGGGAATGATCAAGAAAGATAATAGATGAGGGTCTGGCTCTGATTTTAGGGAGAAGTTACAAACGTACAGTTGACAAAACTCAGGGTATGAGAATGGGACTGGGTGACTAAAAGAAAGAAAGGAAAATGATATGTGTAAGGCCAGATATTTAGAAAGATGAACCACGTGAAAAATGAAGTAATCTAAAACCATAGCACGAAA
This sequence comes from Nannospalax galili, assembly GCF_000622305.1. Lineage (NCBI taxonomy): Eukaryota > Metazoa > Chordata > Mammalia > Rodentia > Spalacidae > Nannospalax > Nannospalax galili. Next base: position 3,324,050 of record NW_008353490.1, read on the forward strand.
ACACTTAGGAATTTACCAAAAGAATGAATCCAACCAGGAAGGAAGTTTTTTTCAATTGAAAAACCATACTTTTGGAACATAGTAGATTTTTTTAAATGTATATGCAACAAACATGAAATTTCAAGAGCAGAGCTATACCAAATACAAGGAAAGGCTGAGACATCACTTAACTGGTCACTTTGTAGAACTAAGCCCTTTTATATCCTATGTGGGACTTTGACGGATTGTGTGGGTGGATATTTCACTGTCTGCAGTTTCATTATTTCAATTATTCTATAGCTTCTAAAGTAGTCTTAATATGCAATATTTGAGCATATACTCAAAATATTTTTATAGGACGGACATGCTATTTCTAAAGGTCTTCCTTCTAGCTAAGGAAGCCATATATCCTAAATGTGCCAATTCTTAGATTCAATAAGAGCTACAATAATTTAAAGTAATATAATTAAAACATTAGGAGGAATCAAAGGAGAATTTATTCATTACCAATTGCTATAGAATGAATTTTACTCTCTGCAGTTTCTTATGCTGAAGCCCTACCCTCCACATGATGGTAGTTAGGTGAATGTGGGTCCTTTGGGAAGAAACTGGGTTTCTGAGAAGAATGAGGTTATTAAAATTAAGTCTTGAAAATATGTTTAGGGTCCCTGTAAGAAGATACCATAGAAAACATACTCTGTCTCCCTCTCCTCTTCTCCATCTCTCTTTTATGTGAAGACAAAATCTGCATACTAGGAAGAAGAAACTCTTTACATAGGAAACAAGTCACCTGAGTCACCCAGCACCTTCATCTTCAACTTTCAACCTATTGCACAATGAGGAATAAATTCTGTTGATTAGCCACCCTACTATGTTTTTTTGCTATAGTGTTTGAAGCCAACTAAGTCATTACTGAAAGAAAAGTTAGAGAAATATTTCAAACTATAGATTCATGCCATTCTCTCTAGGTTATGTTAAAGTGTATTTATAAGAATTTTATACTATATAAAAAGAACAAAAGCTTAATTGAAATGTTCTGTTGCACATGATCAGTAAAATAATTTCTTGCTATTATCTTGTGTTCAGCATCGAGTATAATGTCTGACATTATAGATTAACAATTGAGTCTTCAGAGTTTATTTCAATGATTTAGATGAATGAGGTATTCAAATACTTAGAACAGTGCTAAAGTTAGAGTAATTGCTACATAGGTATTAATCAAAAACTAAATAAAACACACATGCTTCTAAACACATAAAGATTTAAAAGACCAGTGCCTGTTAATATTGTTTTTGTGTGCATAATTGTTTGAACGTACATGTTATTCCTTGATGGTTTGGGTCTCACTCAGTTGCCCAGAAGGCAATCATCAAGCTCAGACAAGAATTGCAAGGCAATCGCACAAGTATTCAAGCTTTTACACACAAGTCAAATAACAGGCTCAAACCAGAAGTGTGAAAGATAACTGAATATTGATGCTCAAATGAGAGCCTGAGAAAATTGTCATTTAAATGTCTCAGGTCCTTTGTCAGGTTTAAGAAAGCTCCAATGAATGTGCAGAGATCTCACTGTGGGAAGATTATCACAGCCAGACACTGTCATAATACAGTTGCAAAGAGCTGGGGAGGATTACATTTTTACTTGCTGCAAAGCACTGAGGTCACAAAAGACATTTGAAAGGACTTGTAAATTGCAGATTAAGCTTAAACCTCTTATCCATCTTTTTCTATGACTCCTTTCCTATCAGTTTTTAAGAGCTATTGCATTGAGAGTCTCTGTTAAAATAATAATAATATAGCTACTGATTGCCATAGAAAATGATGGGGGAAATGCATAGCAATCATTGACTGTAGTTCTATCGTTCCATGAAACGGACTTTCACCATAAAGTGATGTGATCATCACATAATGAAGACTCACTAAATTATCCCACTCTAGCTAGCAGTGATTAAGCCATAGCTTAAGATCAGACTTCCTCTGATCCAAAAACATGCTTTTAAATTACAGTTGAGTAGGGACTGTGGCTGTTTTCCAAACTGTACATATAGAAGGTGGAGGGTGAAGATGGAAACACTGCTAGAGGGAAAGAAGAATGCGACTGGGTGGGCTGAACAGAGGAGAGTATTTTCTGAGCAGTGGCAGTCATGGTTCTTCAGAGCCACTTGTGTACTGATACATTCACTCATTTGTAACATGACACAGATCTCTACTGTTCTGCATCTGTAAAGAAATCATCTTTACATGGTCACACTGAGCAAGGGGTACAGGTAGAGATGATTTTATTACTAGAGAAATTAAAGTTCCCTTTTGGGTTTATAGTCTCTTTAGGAAAACAATTTAAAAAGGAACTTTTTATCCTTTTTCCTTAGCCATATTGACTAGAGTAAAATGATACCCAAAAGTAGTTTTAATTTCCATTTCTCTGATGACTAAGGATATGGAACTTTAAAAGAATATTTCTTAGTCCTTTATATTTCATCTTCTTTTATTTTTTTAAATTGTGGTGAGGATTTCATACACGAATGCTGCATCATATCATTTCCAACCCTCTCACTCCCTCTCTTCCCACATTTCCTCCCACACATTCCTTCAATTCCATGACCTCTTTTAATGTATTATTACCTTAACTATACACATGCACATATATTTATATATATAAATATGCACCCCATATATAATATACATTTCCATTTAATATTGTATTGCTTCTATGTATATGTGTTAATATATACATATATACATATACATATATATTTCCATTTAATGTTGCTTCTGTGTATATGTGTTAATAGATACATATATACATATACATAAATATATATATTTCCATTTAATGTTGCTTCTATGTATATGTGTTAAGGGCTAACTTAATTTTCTCTCACTTGACAGCCATTGAATGACCATAACACTTCCTCTAAAGGTGCAGCCTTCAGAAATTTCCCCCATCCTTGTTGGCATGTCAACAGGTATTGTCATAGTGGAGGTCTTGTTTAGGTAACTGAGATGTAGCTGATATTTTATGAATACAACAACCCTGTCATGTCTGGAAGACACTATGCAGCAGCAGGTGCCCTACTTGTCTAGTTCTTACAATCTTTTGACCCCCTCTTTAGTGATTTTCCTCAAGTTTTAGGTATATGGTTTGCATTCTGGATGTATTAGGGCTGAGCATACCATGCTTACTAAATATTTACAATTTTTGCACCTGGTGAAGTTTTTATTAAATCTGCAGATGTAAGAAACATTTTGTGAGGAGGGACTGAGGGATGGGGCCACCAGGGAACAATTTTTTGGTCTTTTTGAGGCAAGGATTCCCTGTAACACCAGTTGACCTGGAACTTAATATGTATACTAGGCAGGCCTTGATCTTGCAGAGATCCTCCTGCCTCTACCTTTTGAGTGCTGGGATTAAGGCATGAGCCACGGTACACAGCTTCCATTCTCTAAATTGTGAGCAGTTATGGATCTCTGTAATAACTTCCATTTTCTGAAAAATGAATTTTCTTTGATGATAGGTGAGGTCTATGCATATCTGTTGTTTTAACATTAAGTATTTAGAGTATAGTTGGAAGTAGGTTTATAGTACCAATCATTAATTTCCTCCTAGTGAATGGAACTTAAATTCAATGAGATAATTGTTGGCTACCCCCAAGATAAAAGTGCTACCGCTGCATCATTAGAGATATCTTTTGGGCCAGTCATTGTTGTGATTTTAGGCTTTGCAGGTCGGTACAAATAATGATTGATTTTCTTCCTTGGCAGTTTGCATAGCACCTTCTAGTATTGTAAGAGGTCTCAGAAAAGAGGATGCCAGGAGAGTTCTACTTGATTCATTCATGTCTTGTGTCCAAGAATTGAAGTGATGTCTTCAGCAATAGAATCTTGCCTTCAAGTTCTAGGAGGAAACTAAGGGCAAAAACAATAGCCTACATTATTTGGGGATTCTGACTATCCTGATGAACAACTCTAATTGAGGTTTCCCAGGCCTGGTATTGAAGTTTTTCTTAGATAGTTTGTGGCTCTAAGGGGAAGAAATTTGCAATTTTACCTCATATGGCATAATTTTTTCAAATATATATATGTATATATATAGAGAGAGAGTGTGTGTGTACATTACTTATTATAAAGGAGTATTTCCATTTTTTTAATATCCTGAGTTATATATCTCTCTTTCCTCCCCCTCTCTCTGTATTACCATCCTACCTCCTTCCCCATATAAAATCCCCCATTTCCCCATTTGCCCCATGATGGCACCTGTGTCCTACCATTCCACTCTAAAACTTCTTCTCCCCAACCTCCCATGGTTCCTTTACACCTTCCTGGCTTCTGGAGTTACCTTAGGTTATATACTTACATCTAAAGATTCAGAGTTAAGAGCCACATGCAACATCCAACATGTGGTGTTTGTTTTATTGGCTGTGGGTTACCTCAGTATGCTTCTTATCTTCATCCGTGTGCCCACAAATTTCATGATTTCATTTTTCATTACCACCAAACAGAATATAGTTGTGTATATGTACCACGTTTCATTACCTATTCATCAGGTGAAGGGCATTTGGTTTGTCTTCTAGCCATGAAAAGAGTGGCAATGAACATGGTTGAACAAGTTTCTCTGTAGTAGGAGACCAAAACCTTTGCGTATATGTTAAGAAGTTCTATAACTGGGCCATTTGGTAGATGTAATTTTAGCTTTCTGAAAATTCTCCAGATTGACTTCCATAGTGGCTACACCACTTTGCAATCCCATAAGCAGTAGATGAGTGTTCTCTTCTTGCCTCATCATTGCTAACATTTGCTGTCAGTTGTTTTCTTGATCTTAGCCATTCGGAGTACAATGAAATTTCAAAATAGTTTTAATTTACATTTCCCTAAGTGCTAAGGAAATTGAACATCTTTTAAAATGTTTCTTAGACATTTTAATTTTTTTTTGTTTGAGAACTCTTTGTACTCATTGTGTAGCCCAATTGGGTTGGGTCATTTGTTTTCTTGTTTCTTTGTATTTTGAGTTCTTTGTATATTCTAGATATTGACCTTCTGTCTCATTCTGTTTCTCCCTCAAGCCTCACAAATATATTCATATTTCTGTGGTCACTGATAAAATTATT
>NW_008353490.1:3329320-3351390 GCF_000622305.1 Nannospalax galili
CTTTGTATATTAGATATTGACCTTCTGTCTCATTCTGTTTCTCCCTCAAGCCTCACAAATATATTCATATTTCTGTGGTCACTGATAAAATTATTTATTAATATGGCAGTAATCAGATTACCTAGAATATTACTGGGTTTGTTCTTTATACAGATAAATATTTATTAAAATAGCAGTAAGCAAATTGTCTAGAGTATTATTAAAGTCTGTTGCTCAGAGACCTTCTGTCTCATTCTGTTTCTCCCTCAAGCCTCACAAATATATTCATATTTCTGTGGTCACTGATAAAATTATTTATTAATATGGCAGTAATCAGATTACCTAGAATATTACTGGGTTTGTTCTTTATACAGATAAATATTTATTAAAATAGCAGTAAGCAAATTGTCTAGAGTATTATTAAAGTCTGTTGCTCAGATGAAGATGAACACAGAGAAATATATCTGGCCAAAATACAGAGAATGCAAGACTCTGGGGTGCCCAACCCCAATTGATACATCTAAAATGAAACTTCTACACATAAAGTTCAGGGAACATCACAGAAGAGGGGGCAGAAAGATTGTAAGAGCCGGAGAACCAGGATGCCTGCTGTTAGAGAGTATCTTCCAGATATGATAGAGAAGCTTCATTTATGAAATCTCCACAATATCATTGCCTAAACAAGACATGCATAATTACTACAGCAGCTGAAATGCCGACGTGGGATGGGAGAAATTTCATAAGGTCACACCTTTAGATGAAGTTGTATAGGCCATTAATGGCTGTTGGAAGATGAAGAATCCGTTTTCTCTAGGGACAAGATCCCTGATAGTTTATTCAATCTCAAGTGGTCCTCCTTAAACACATGCACATACTAACACCATTAAATGGACTCAACATACTTGTAGAGAAGTGATGACTTTCAGTCTATACTGGACAGAGAACAGCTTGAGTCACATTAAGATTATCTCTCTCTTCAGAGAAGCTAGGGTGTAGTCGATGGGAAAGGAGTAGGGAAGAGTGAGAGTAGGTCCTGCAGTTACAGTGGGTCTCACTGCCATGGTTCAACACAGGGACATGAGTTCTCAGTAAGATCCTCTCTGTGGACACTTGAACTCAGAAGCCCCTCATCCAACTGGAGGGAACCATGGAGTCCAAATAGCACTTAATAACTCAGAGGCAACTCCATTTCCAGGAAGTCCATAGATTTGAACTCAGAAGCCCCTCATCCAACTGGAGGGAACCATGGAGTCCAAACTCTATGATCAAATAGCACTTAATAACTCAGAGGCAACTCCATTTCCAGGAAGTCCATAGTACATAAGGCTTTTGCCACTGGTGTCTAGAAGCCTTGGAATTTTGTCCAATGTTGACATAAGGCCTGAAGGATAGTCTCAGAACAAGGACGGACATACAGCATGTGTAGAGATTTCTCTGACTCTGTTTCCCAAAATTCTCCTCAGGGCCACTGTCATCAACATTATAATTCTGATTTAGGACACAGAGATACACTTAAGTGGACACTCCCTAAGTATTACCACAGAAGTTGGGTTTTTTTGGTGAAAAATTCTCACAGGAGGGCCAAGTTTCCATAAAGTACACAGGAATCTTTCTTTTAGTTCTCATAACTTTTTCTGTCACTTCTGAATGAGTCAAAGTTGGCAGGCCACACTACAGAGGTACTGAGATATATCACGGTGTAACATTTCCATTCTTTCTTTATAATTAGTTGCTTAGTAAGTGCTTCCTGTCATCCTACACTAAAGCCAGCAAATGCCCTGATTTGCCTGGTTCCTGCCCACTACAGTAATGAATTTCTCTCATCTCATGCTCAGAGTGAATGTTTAGCTCTGGCAGTGTTATCTGAAAGAAATTAGATATCCTGTCTACTCAGAAGTCACCCCAGTACTAGTCACCACAAAACAGTGAGCCTGATACTAGTCATCAAAGGAAGCTGGAAGTCATGGAAGGACAGCAGTCTTCAAAGCAGCCTTTGGGCGGCAGTCTTTAATCCTCATAGATCATGCCTCAAACAATAACTTTTCTCCCAACTTTTTCCTATTAGTCAACACAATGGTTTCCATTTTGCATGATGGAATTGGACCCTCACATTTCTAAACTGTCCCCTTGGGTTTCCTACAAGAGCTATTACACAGCTGATGGTTTTTAACTTCTTTCATACATAAAGCCATGCCCTTGACATCAGCCTACCATCATTATCTAAGCTGTCAAAAGAGCCTTAGATGCAATGTCACTTCAAGGTGAGAAATTACTCTACCATGGTGTCACCAATGCTAGAAAAAGAAATGAAGTTTCTAGGTCAGAGACAAAGAGTTTGCTACCCAGAGAAAATAGTCTTCAATAGTGTAAGCATTCACTTTGACAGTTCTCTGTGCCTCAATTCCCCCAAAGCTTAATGAAGAAGTCCAAATGCCACCTTCACATAGTAGATGGCATCACAAGACAGGACCCTGGGGAGCAAAGTTCTCATAGGCAGGGAATACACCTTAATTTTGCTCTTCATCTTCTAAGACTCACTTTTACACAAAAGTCTTTGAAAAAAAATCCAAAGTAGCCCCATGATGAGACAGATCTAAGAGTCCCATGTGTGCTTCTGCAAAGGACTTGCTGGTTGTTAGATGGGCAAAAAAGATGTATGCACTTTTCATTCCAGATCCTTGAAGAAAATGACCACTCTTGACCTGAGTATGTCTTTCATCAGGACACCTAGATGTATGCTTTACATTAAAAAAAAAAGAAACTACATGTAAAGAGTTGCAGGGCTTCCCTACTCTGAAGGTCCCCATATAACTTGACAGCTTTTTCTCTATGCCCTTAAAAGAGAGTGAAACAACTTCTATACCATGTGGTATATGTGATTTAGCAACTTGGTTTTGAGCCTGTCTAATGTAAGCATACTTTTAGCTCATGATATAATATCCATTAGTTACACTGGAAGCAAAATACTGTAAAATAGTATGGACAATATGTGTGAGGCAGTCTAAACTAATAATTGTAACTAAAATTCTTGTTCTTTAAATACTATTCCATGGTACACTAAGGAATTTTTCGATGTTATATATTAAATTCAATGCTTTCAAGAAAACCTGGAATAAAGGAAACTTAAAAAACAAAAGCAGACTTGCTTATAGATCTTAAAATTCAGAATCTGAAATGTCATTGATTTTGCAGGAATAGCAACTGGTAAAGGTGTTTATATTTAAAGGTGCTATGTTAAGTACTTTGTGTTATATTTGTGAGCAATAGACACACTAAGGTTGGTTCTTGGTACCAGGACTGAGGAAAACAAGCAACCAAACTTGAAATGTGTAAAGGGAGCTTTAAAAATCTAATCTAAGAGATTTAAGAATAATTCATAGTTAACAAAATAATAGAAGCTTCAGGAACAGAGCATTAGCATGAAAGAAATTACAGAACGATATTTTAGGGTCATATAATTACACATTAAGCTACCTCAGGAAATAAGACCAGAGTAATAGAGAGATGATTACAGAAAAGTAGATGTACATTTAATTTTAATACTTACAGAAGACAGAGGATATATAATGGTCTAAAAGAGTGATTATCAAAGAGAGGCCCTAAACTACAGCACCAGGCTCCCTTGAGAACTTGCTAGAAATGTAGGCTTCTTGGCCTCACCTCAGCTCTACTAAAGCATGATTTTTTTGCGTGTTAGATAAGAAACAGCAATCTGTGCTTACGAAGTCCTTCTGTGTTTGTAATACAGATTGAGATTTGACAATTAGTCTATAATATTTTATGTGATTTATCAATGAATATAGATGGCATTTATTTCGTTTCTCTGATAAGTTATATGGCATCACTACAACTTCTATGGTCAACTCTTCCAATGTTTCTCAAAACAACATGAGGAATGCCAGGCATTGTGGTACACGCCTTTAATCCCAGCATTTGGGAGGCAGAGGCAGGGTGATCTCTGCCGGATCACAGCTAGCTTGGTCTACATAGAGAGTTCTAGAAGAGGTGGGACATTGGGAAATTCTGCCTCAAAACAAACAAACAAACAAACAAACAAAAAAAAAAAAAAAAAACAAAGTAGGGGCTGCAGAGATGACTCAGCAGTTAAGAACAATTACTGTTCTTGCACAAGACCCAGGTTCAAATCCCAGCACCCACATGGCAGCTAACAATTGTCCATAACTCCAGTTCCAGGGGATCCGACAGCCTCTTCTGTTCTCAGGGGGATTGCACAAGGGTGCACTTACCTACATGAAGGCCATACACACATACATATAAAATAAATAAAAAATTTAAAAAAACAAAGTAATAAAGTAAAGATAGAAAGTGGTATTGTCAATATCGTATCTAAAACACAAATTCCATCCATACTGCCACTTTTTTTATCATACAAAAATACCTGGGATAAAGTCACTTTTGTTGTTTTTGTTGTTGTTTTCAAGTTTATTTGACTCATAGCTCTAGAGGACAAAGGGAACGGTGCCGGATTCTGGTTGACTTTGGTGAGGACCTCATGGCATATGACCTTGTGTGATTAGAAAACCTGCAGACTAGATTTCAGGATGGAGATGGAATATGAGGCCAGAGTGGAAATTGGGACCAGTGCCACTCTTGTCAAGCAGCTCGGTTTCCTGAGAACTTACACATTCTGAGACCAACACCAAATCTTTCTTGAGATGAGAAACCACCCTGTAGCTTCTTGTTATGCCACATCATTGAAGGCTCCATCAATTCTCAATGTCACCCCATTGGAGACTAGGCTTCCAATGCCTGAAGCTTTGAGGAATATGCTCATACCATATCCAAACCTCATCACCATCTCAAATCTAACTTTGTAGAGAGAGAAAAAAATTAATTTGAAATTAATTCTCTATACTTTCAGAAGATTTACTTTTTGATCATGAAATTTTCCTCTTGTGGGAACTTTAAAGTTCAAATAAAATCTATGTAAGTAAATATATTAATAATATATATTAATAATAATCTTGTAAATGTGTTATTTTTGTAGGTATAGTGGGTTAGCACCAACTCTGTCTAATATATGATTTTACATATCTGATCACTCATAAAACTATAAGGAAATCAATGCTCTTGTTTTCCAATTAGATTCACAGTTGGTGATTCTGAATTTGACCTTTTTAATGACTATAAATTCCAGTGTTTGATTGTTATATTTACTTCAAGCAATTGACTTTTACTCTTGTCTTTAGTAAATTAATTTTTCAGAAGTTAATCTCAAAAACAGTTGCTAGCAAGATTATTTTCATGGTTCAGTAGTTTGCTACCACAAAATATTAACAATAAGCCTAGGGAATTCTTAATCTAAAACAAAACAAACAAAAAGAGGTCTGAGAAAAACAGACTGTCATGCTATGATAGTTGCCATGGATACTTAGCTCCTTCATAGATTTGAACTATGTGTATGAGCATAAAATATTAGTCATTTGATTAACTTGTGATTTTATTCAGAAATGCTGCAATTCACAAGCTTTGATTGTTCTGCCATAGATGAGTGTATTTACATTCACAATAACACAAAACTGAAAACTCTCTTTCTCTCTCTCTCTCCCACTCTTCAATTTCTTTGGGAGTTTGACATCAGGACTACATCAAGAATATATGAAACTTTAATCAATAAATCACGTTTATGAAAAGTTTCATAGCCAACAATTTTTATTTTACTATATGGAAGTAAAAAGTTATAAAGTTTAAAAAAACATTACCCACCTTAGCAAAACAGGGTGCATCCTTGTGTTATAGTAACACTGCCACATATCAAAATTATCAGCAGAATTTTTGTAACCTACATTTTTAACTTCAGAAGAATTTATTCCATGAGTTTTAGGTATATTGCTAGTAAAGTACTGTGATTTTCTTTTGTCAAGTCAGAAAAGTGTTTCCTTTTTTCTTCACTTATGAAAACATATTGTAATGTGCACACAGGCATACTGACAGTAAGAGGATATGCTTAGTTTGGGCTTCCCAGCCTAAACACAGTTAACAAAAACTGTTGTCACAAGTTGCATTGAAATGGCATTGATAGGTATCTCATTCCACTGTTTTTTATCCCTTTTGAGAGCTCCCTAACTTACATCAGGAAGTCTCATTTTTCTGAAAAAAAAAAAGCATTTGTATTAGCTTACAGATTTCAGTCTTCAAAAGTATATTCTTTTGAATTTCATTCACTATTAGTGCAACAGAAATTAGACAAGACTAATCACTGATTACATTTTTTCTCATCGATCTATGTAATTGTACTTCTATATATAAATAAAATAAAAATAAATGTAAAATTTTTTAAAGTGTATTTATAACAAACTTAAATTCCCTCTTTATCCAACTTCACTGTCATGGTAGATCACATTCATCTGTTCAGTCAGACGCCGGTCCTCTTGCCTAATCACCAACCAGGTACTGTCCCTTTGCTGGATAATTTCAGTTGCCTGCTTGACACACCTAGGAAGAGGGAACCTCCACTGGGGAATTTCTTCTATCAAATTGCCCTGTGGACAAGAAATGTGAGACATTTTCTTGACTGTTGAGTGATATGGGAGGGGCCAGCCCAATGTGGATAGTGCCATCCATGGGCACATTGTCCTAGGTTATATAAGAAAGCAGGCTGAGCACAGGCCAGAGGAGCAAGGCAGTGGGCAGTGTTCCTCTATGATCTATGCTGCAGCTCCTTCCGTGGCCTCCCTCCATGATGAACTGTCAGCTCAAAAGTGGAATAAACACTTTCCTCCCCAAATTGCTTTTAGTCAGTGTTTTATCACTGCAATAGAACCATCGTGTTCTAGCTTTTAATTTTTTAGCTTTCTAGTAGTCCATCCACCTTAGACCAAAAGGCATTACCTACCTGCCTTGGCAATTATGACTTCTCTTTTCCATTTTGATAATTAAAGGGTTTCTAATTCCGTACTTCTGCCAGTGTAGCCCCACCTCCTAAAAGATCCACAGCCTTTGAAATAGCACCATCCCCACCTCCTAAAACATCCACAGCCTTTGAAATAGCACTCCAAGTGCCACACCTTTCAAAGCACCATCACAAGCTGCCAACTGAGAATTCAAAATGTGAACCTGTGGAATATTCCAGATTCAAACCAGACATAACAGTCTCGATGTACAATAGATTCATTGAGATAATACTCAACTTGGACTTTATTGATTTCACACGTGTTTTGCTCTGTGTTTGTATGTGGGTGTGTCTGTGTGTGTTCGAGAAAGAACAGAGGATGTGAGAGAGAGAAATTATAGTAATTTAATTTTGCCATTTAGGATTTATTTTTGTGAACATGCATGATATTCAAAATAACAAAATGATGCACTGTACTACTTAAAAACCATAGCATTCACTTTCCTATATGGAGAAATCAAAATGTGTTCTCCCTGACTTTCCACCAAATACCAAGTACACAGTCACATCAGGAGTATAGAACACTTTCTTTGAGGCCCATCAACTTGATTTTATCCATGACATACCCAGTAAGGGGTACTAGGATAGAACTTTGCAATCATGATCAAAATTTCTGTTGGGGGAGGGGACTGGAGAAATAATACAGTGATTAAGAGCATTTGTTGCTCTTGTAGAGGACCTGAGTTTGGTTCTAAGCACCCAAAGTTGTATGGCTAAGAACTCCAACTCCTTCTTGGAGGAAGGGGATAGAACACCTTCTTCTGGTCTCCATGGGTTCCTGCACGCACATACATATATGCACACACATATGCACATAATAATAAAAATGAAAATTTATAAAAGTTCTGTTTTGAATGGCAAAGAACGAAGACTCATTCTCATCCACTGTTCATTGCAGTCCTGTGTGATGAATAGTCATCTTGAGCATGCTCTACATCAGCATTTCTGGTCCACTCCATCCTTGTGCTACCCAAGCCTTCTGAGCTTTGTGGTGTAGCTATTAAAAGTAACTGTCCCAGGATCAGAAGGTCTGTGTCTCAGTCCTGTCATCCATTGCTGTCAACCTTTGTGGGGATGAAAAGTGACCAGTGCTGGCTCCCTGTCTCTAGAGTTGGAATTCAGTCCTCTCTGACTCATTGTCTTTGTTAGTACAGAACTTTCAAAATAAGCCCTTAGAAGAGTCCATCACAAACAAGAGCCCACTGGTTGTCATGGTAGCTGTTGCTGTTTTCTTCCATTATTGTCATCATTAATAATATCTACACTTATCTGTTTTGTCACCCCAATTTAGGATACTACTGTGGTATTCTGGCTTTGCTATACTGTCTGTAGTTTTGGCTCTCTTGGGCCACATGTGCTCTAGCACTCATTGAGGACATCTCATTTCAGTAATGACACATCGATTTGTGTGAATCATCTTACGTAGAAAGATGGGAGGAAAATACTTCCTAAAAGTCTCCTAATGACATTAGATTAATGGTTGTTTGAATCAGAATTGTGGAACTGAGACCCAAGCTGAAAAACTAGGGGAGCATTGACGGTTGAAGCCATTTTTTACACAGGGATCAACAATTCATGGAAAGAAAACTTCACAGCCTTTCACAGCCAGGATTGTAAAGCAGCAATTTTGATACGAACATGGGGCTCCCAAGACCACGAGCCTTCTACCTGTTGCCTTACAACTCTCTAGTACTAACCCACAGAAGTAAAGAATTACTTTAACTAAATTTTTGTTAACTGTGAACATGAACTTTTTAGAAAAACAGAAACATACTTTGATATTTGTTGCTTCGTTTTATATGAGCCAGCTTATGTTTATAGCTGGCCCTCCAAATTAAACCTTTATAAAATGAATCAAGTTTGGTAAAGGTGAAAGTGATAAACTAAAAAACTATTTGGAAAAACTAACATGTAATTTGTCACTAACATGTAATTTGCAAAGAAAATCATTTTCTCATACTTAGAGTTTTAATTATAGCTCATTAGAAAACTGAAGCATGAAAGGTGAATTTATAGTACACTTCTTGATGTTGATTTAATAGGGGATTATTTAAGTGACAAAATCTGATTTTAAACTACATAAAATTTATTTTATAAACAATCTTCAACTGTAGATGAATTGTAACATGTAATAGAACAACTTATTTCATTAGGATAAGAGGTTGTCTCTATGGTTCATGGGCTAGAAGCTTGGTCCTTACTGAAATGGTGCTGATGCAGCAGAGTTTTTAAGGTGAGCCTGGTGGAAATGTGGAGGTCTGGGGTCCTCACCACTGGAAGGAATTAAAATTCATCTGAAAGGCTTGGGTTATATCTCGTAAGACTGGTTAATCACTTTAAATATTGATTATTGTAAAAAGGAGACTGTATTTAACCTCTTCCCCAGGAACTGCTTTCTTTGCTTTGCACCTCCACCTACACAGTTCCCTCAAAACAGGGTGCTAACAGCTGTGTATAGACTTTCAACCTCCAAAATCATGAACTGAAATAAATTTCTTTTCCATATGCAGTAACTAATTGGAAGTATTTTGTCATAGCAACACAAAATGAACTAAGACAGCACTTGAACATGACACAGGTAATATTTTCCTCATTTTCTTAAGATTATCACACTCGGGGCTGGAGAGATGGCTCAGCAGTTAAGAGCATTGACTGGTTTTGCAGAGGACCTGGGTTCAATTTCCAGCACCCACATGGTGGCTAACAACTACCCCTAACTCCAGTTCCAGGGGAATGTGACATCTTCTGAACTCCGTGGGCATTGCATGACATGGGTGCCCTTACCTACATGCAGGCAATACATGCAATACACATAAAATAAAAATATTTTTTTTAAGTTTTAAAAGAATATATGAATAACCCACACGATAAACACATCCCTTTTGAGATTGTTGAAAGGATAAAAGCCAAAACTTCTTTCCTTTCAGGGGAGGCTTTGTCTAGTTTTCAAAAGACAAACAAGAGTGATTGAGCCAAAACTAGATGTATTTTTCAAAAGTGAATTCACAATATTAAGACTTTACCACTCCACCAGAGCAGATAATTAGACAGTTGAATTAATTATAAGTTGAAAAAGTACAGGCAAATGTGGTGAATTATTATCACAGGTCACAAATGCAGGAAAATATTATATTCTAGGACAGCAATAAAAGTTTGTATGTTCTGTTTAAATTATGAGACTTACATTTAGTACATTTCCTCTCATTACCCAGATGGACGTGAAAGAGTACCAGTTTAGGAACCTACAAACTTCTCATATGGAAGGGACTTTGCTTACTCACTAGGAAATAGAATTTCCAACTGTTCTCCTAATGTTGTCTTAACACATGTAATTATTCAGTCTCTAGATAGTAAGCATAATTCAATGTATTCAACCAACAACAAGAATCAGGATATTCATTCCCTAGTCCCTCAACCCTTTTAAATCCCTTGTCTTTTCAATATTTTGAAGAACTTCTTTCCAATTGTTATTGTAAAGAAGCTTCCTGCCAGTATTTGATTTGGCAAAACTCCCTCTCCAGAATTTAAAAACAATCTGCTTAGACAATGTTGTGCCCTCAGAAATGCATCTACAAAAGACAAGAAATCTACCCCGTCCTCACAACTTCAACATGGGTACAGTCTTAATTTTTCCTAAAGCATTAATATATTCATCTCATATTTTTTCAGTAGCCAAAGAAAACAAGAACTAGACATTATCTTCTTAAATTCTCTTTTCATGCTCCTCCCATTACCAAAGCATTAGATCTGAACAAACCCAGGAAACTAACACTGAGGATAGATGAATCCTCACAATTATAGCTGTCTAAAGTAAGAGTTTATCTCCACAGTACCTGAATACACCCAATGAGAGTCTGAAGGAACATGGAGCTGCCTCTTCCTCCTACTCTGTACGCTCTTCACTCTTCACTTTATAATGTCCTGGATCTTTTTGGCGTCTGTTGTCGTGTTTCCCCTTTCACCTCTGATTTTGTTGATTTGGAGGTGCTCTTTCTTTCGTTTGGTTAACTGGGCTAAAGATCAGTCAATCTTGTTTATCTTTGCAAAGAACTGGCTCTTGGATTCATTGATTCTTTATATTGTTTTCTCATTTCTTTTTCATTAATTGCTGGTCTGATTTTTGTTATTTCTTCTTGTCTTGCTTTTCAAATGTCTTGAGTTGCAATGTTAAGACATTTATTTGTGTTTTTTCTGATTTTTTAAAAGTAGACACTTAGAGCTCTAAACTTTCCTTTAAGGACAGCTTTCAATGTGTCCCAGAGGTTTTGTTGTGTTGTATTCTTATTTTCATTTAGTTCCAGGAATACTTTTATTTCTTTCTTAATTTCTCCTTTGACACATTCATCATTCAGTAGTGTGTTGTTTAATCTCCATGTGTTCCTGTAGTTTCTAAGGTTTCTTCTAGTGTTGATATTTATTGCATTGTGGTCTGATAGAATGCATGGAATTATTTCAAACTTTTTATATTTGTTGAGGCTTCTTTTGTGCCACAGTATGTGGTCAATTTTGGAGAAAGTTCCATGGGGCACTGAATACAAAGTATGTTCTTTGGTGCTTGGGTAGAATATTCGGTAGATGTCTTTTAGGTCCATTTGGTATATGGTATTGTTTAATTCAGATGGCTCTCTGTTAATTCACTGTCGTGTTGACCTATTTAATGGCAACAATGGGGTATTGAAGTCCCCTATTATTAATGAGTTGAGAATAATCTGGGTTTTAATATCGTGTAGTATTGTTTTTATGAATTTGGGTGCACCAGAGTTTGGTGAATATATGCTTATGGTTGTATTATCTCCTTGGTCAGGTGTTCCTTTGATCAGAGTGAAGTGGCTGTCTTTATCTCTTCTGATTAGCTTTAGTTTGAAGTCTATTTTACCAGATATAGAATTCCATTGCCTGCTTTTTTCTTAGTACCATTTTCTTGGAATATTTTTTTTTCTATCCTTTAATCTTAAGGTAGTGTCTGTCATTGAAAGTGACATGGGTTTCTTGCAGACAACAAAATGATGGGTTTTTTTTTTCTTAATCCTTTCAACTAGTCTGTGTCTTTTGACTGGGGAGGTCAGTCCATTGATATTTAAAGTTATTAATGAAAGATGTGTATTGATTCCTGTGTTTTGATTTCTGTTCACATTCTTGGTGTAACTCTATTTCCACAGTTATAACTTCATTAAGTTTCTTTCTGTTACCCCTTGTGTATAGTCATTCCTTTCTTCAGCTCTTTGTATCACTTCAGGAACTCTCTGAAGGGCTGATTTTGTGGACATGAATTCTTTCAGCCTGTTGATGTCATGGAAGATATTTCTTTCCCCTTCAACTATAATAGACATTTTGGCTGGGTAAATTATTCTGAGTTGGTATCTGTGGTCATTTAGAACTGGGAATCCTTTGTCCAGGCTCTTCTGGCTTTCATAGTTTGCTCTGAAAAGTCAGCTATAATGTTGATGGGTTTTCCTTTATATGTGACTTATTGTTTTTCCTTTGCAGCTTTCAGTATTCTCTCTTTTTTCTGTACATTTAGTGTTTTTGCTATGATGTGCTGTGGTGAATTTCTTCTCTGGTCCTGTCTATTGGGTGTTTTATGTGTTTCTTGCTTTTCTATGGCCATGTCTTTCTTTAATTTTGGAAAATTTTCTTCTACAATCCTGTTGATGATCTCGTGTGTACCATTATCCTGAGATTCTTCTCCTTTCTCTATGGCTATGATGTGTAAGTTTGGTCTTTTTTGGTGTCACACAATTCCTGCATGTTCCATTCTTGTCTTAAATTTTTCATGATCTTTGCTTGAATGGTCTAATTCATCCCCTTTTCTTCCAGTCTTGATATTCTGTTTTCCATTTCATTCATCCTATTGGTGAGGCTTTCTCCTGTCATTTCTAATTGGCTTACTGAGTGTTTCACTTCCTTCTTCATTTCAGCCTGAGTATTTTTCAATATTTCTCTTTTCTGAATTCATTCAGAAGTTGATCCTTATCTTCTTTCTGTTCTTTGATTTCTTTGGTTTTTTGTTCTTTAAATTCACTGAATTCTTTTAATTTTAATTATTATTTTTATTTTATGTGTATGCACGTGTTGCTTGCATGTAGGTAAGTGCACCTGTGTAGTGCAATGCCTGCAGAGGTCAGAAGAGGCTGTTGGATCCCCTGGGGCTGGAGTTACAGACAGTTGTTAGCTTCTGTGTGGGTGCTGGGATTTGAACCTGGGTCTTCTGCAAGAACCAGTGTTCTTAACCGCTGAGCCATCTCCCAGCCCCATTTAACTTTTTTTTAAAAAAATTATTCATTTAAATTCACTGAATTATATTATCATGTTTATAATTGTTCTTTTGAATTCCATGTCCTCCATTATCTCTAGGCATTCTCAATGTACTCCTCTACAGGACGATTGGTACTTGGTGGGGATGTATTATTTGGGTTATTCATGTTATTATTTTTTTGCTGTGACTTTGACATGTGTATTTCTTTTTTTTTTTTTGGTTTTTGGTTTTTGGTTTTTTGAGACAGGGTCTCTCTAGTTTCTGATTCTTGTATGAGACTCAAGCCTTCCTTTGTTGAGTTTAGGTCTGGTCTGCTTCATTTTGTAAACTCTATGTGCCTTTGTGGTTTACTTTTGGGGCATGAAAAGCTGCTTGGTCTAGGCTTCAGGATCTCTCCTTTGATTTTATATTTGAGGGCCCCGATGGCTTTTGTCCTGTTGCTCAGGAGTTCCCACAAAGGCCCAAGTTGGATGAGGATCAGATGTTCTCAGGCTTTTTCCTAAGGTCTGGAACCCTCTAGTCAGCAAGTACAATACAATTTGGGAGGATTGCTATGTAGAGGTAGGTCAGGACTTTCAGGCATTCAAGGAAGGAGACTTGTTTCAGGACTTCAGAGCAAGCAGAAAAGGAAGATGGTCTCAGAAACCCAGGTTGGGGGTGAAACAGCCAGGGATGAATGCCTGTCTCAGGCATTCAATGGTGAGGTTGGGGAGGGAACAGGCTCTGAGGGATCTTGGTGATCAGACCATAGTATTGGGTTGGCCTGGGTACAAAGGATCAGGAAACAGTGGGAAGTCTGGATCAAGAGGGCAGTCCAAAGGTCTGAGGTGCCAAGAAAAGAAATGGGCCAGTGCCCACACTGAGGAGAGACAGGGTGGGGGCAGCTGGGACTGTGAATGAGGCCATGGGAGTCAAGGTGCAGTGGGCATGGCCAAACTTATCCAGGAAGGATGCTGGCCCCTGGAACCTTGGAACTGGGCCTGCCAGGGATGCAAAGGCAAGGTGGAGGAGGGCACAGGCCCTGAGGGTTCCTGGAGACTAGACCAACGATTTGAGTTGTTCTGAGTACAAAAGATCAGGAAGCAGTGGGGAGTACAGGCCAAGACAGCTGTCTAGAGGCAGAGGGTGCAAAGAGAAAAAATGGCCCAGTACCCACAATAGGAGGAGAGTCTGGGTCAGGGAGCTGGGAGGGTGTACAAAGCTGGGAAAGTCAAGGCAAAGTGGGTGGGGCCAAACTTACCCAGAAAAGATGCTGGCCCCAGGAAATATCTGGGGATACCTTTCACCCCACAAATAGCCAAACATTGCCTATCTCTGTTTCTCAGTTATCATTCTTGTAACTAATACAATGTATTAACGTAGCAGACCATCAGGTCTCACCAATCAAAAAGCTAAGAATGTCATTAGGTAACATCTGAGACCTATAGTAGAAACCCCCTCACTTTGCTACAACCTGCATACCAAATGTACCCACCAATGTGTTGAAAAGTGTCCTGATATATGACTTTTCTTTGTCTGTTACTATAAAAATGTAATACATGAGCATGGGGGAATCTTTCTATTTCCTTGTGTCTTCCTAAATCTCTTTCTTCAAAGATTTAAAGTTTTCATTATAGAAATCTTTAATGTTTAATGTTTTGGTTAGGTCTCTTTTCTAAATATTTTTTTTGAGGCTATTGTGAATAGAAATGTTTTCATTATCTTCTCTGAATGCTTATTAGTGTAAAGACTAGTGATTTTTATAAATTTATTTTGTATTCTACTGTTTTGCTAAAAGTGTTGATCATTTCTAAAAGCTTTTCTGTTGAACTTTTGTAATCTCTTGTATATAATATAATATCATCTGTAAACTTGGATAATGTGGCCTCTTCTTTTCCCAATTAGTACCCCTTTCTCTCTTTTATCTTACTGAGGAAACTACAGTTTCAAGCACTGTATTGAAAATTAGTGGGCATAGTCAACAGCCTTTGAATGGGACTGCTCATAGATTTTCCCCGTTTAGAATATTGGCTGTGGGTTTGTTGTATATACCCACAATTATGTTGAGGTTCATTTTTTCCAGTCCAGTTCTCTCTGAAACTTTTATCGTGAAATTGTGAATGTATTATGCATGCATAATGTGATCTATGTCTTTAAGTCCTTCTATATAACTTATTACATTTATTGAATTATGTATATTGAATTATTCCTGTGTCTCTTGAAGATAGCCAAATTGATAATGGTGGATGCTCTTTATTATAAGTGTGTGTATGCATTTATGAATTATACCATTAAGTCATTTATTTGTGTGCTTTCTGATTTTTTAATGTAGGTGCTTAGAGCTTCCCTCTTAGGACTGTTTTTAATGTGTCCCAAAGCTTTGTTATATTATCATTTTCATTTAGTTCCAGAAATACTTTTATTTCTTTCCTGCTTTCTTCTTTGACCCATTATCATTCAGAGCATGTTGTATAATATCCATGAGTTTGTGTAGTTAATAGAGATTTTTGTTGTTTATTTAAGCTTTTTTGCACTGTGGTCTGATAGAATACATGGAATTATTTCAATTATTCTTTATTTGTTAAAGTTTGTATTGTGCCCCAGTATGTAGTCTATTTTCGAGAAAATTCCATCAGCTGTTGAGTACAATGTGTATTCCTTGATGCCTGACTGGAATACTCTGTAGATGTCTATTAGATGACTCGATGTATAATATAATTCAATTTAGATGGGTTTTTCTGTTTATTTTTCATCCAAAAGATCTTTATATTGAAGAAAGTGGGGTATTGAAGTGACCTACTATTACTGAGTTTGGGTTAATCTATGTATTGAAGTCATGTTTGTTTTGTCTTCTTGGTCAGTTTTTCCTTCATCAAAATGAAGTGATTTTATTTATCTTTTCTCATTAATTATAGCTTGAAATATATTTTTCAGATATTACAATATCAGTACTTGCATGTTTTTTATTACAAATTGCTTTGAATCTTATTTTCCCTGCCTTTCACCTTTAAGTGTTTCCTATCCTTGAAGGTAAAAATAGTTTCTTTTAGACAACAAGAAGAGAAATTTTGTTTTATTTGTTTCTTTGGTCTTTTTTAAAACAGATCTTCCCTGCAACTCTACCTGGCCTGGCATTCATTACATAGAGCAGGCTGATGTTGATCTCACAGAGATCCTCCTGCCTCTGCCTCGGCCTCTATCTCTACCTCTGCCTCCTGCTAGGATGAAGGCATGTGCCACCACATCTGACTTTGATTTTGTTTCTTAATCCATTCAGCTAGTCTTTGCCTTTTGACTAGGAAGCTAAGTCCACTGATATTTAAAGTTATTATCATTATTATTTGAAGATATATATTGGTTACTGTCATTTTATTTTTGTGTTCTTAGTCCTATTTATATTTTTAAACTATACTTTCATTTATTTTCTTTCTGTAGCCTCTTGGGTATAATCATTTATTCTTCAATCTTTTGAACTGATTTGACTATTCTCTGTAGGGTTGGTTTGGCAGACATGAATTCTATCAGCCTATTTGCATGGTAGAAGATTTTTATTTCTCCTTTAATTATGATGGACAATCTTTGAGTAAACTATTCTGGGTTGGCATCTGTGGTCATTTAGAACTGGGAATACTTTGGTCCAGGCTCTTCTGGCTTTCATAGTTTGCACTGAAATGTCAGGTGTAATTCTGATGGCTTTGCCTTAATATGTAACATGCTTTTTTTTTTCACGCAGTTTTCAGTATTCTATTTTTGTTTTGTATATTTAGTGCTGTTACTGTAACTTTCGATGGGAAGTTTCTGTTATGGTTCTATCTATTTGGTGTTCTGTATGCTTCCTATATCAGATATGGGTATGTTTTTCCTTATTTAGGGAAATTTTCTTCTATAATTTTGTTGACCATCTGGTTAATGCCATTGACCTGGGATTCTCCTCCTTCCTCTATGCCTATAATCTAGATATTTGGAGTTTTCATGGTTTCTCAGCTTTCCTGCGCATTCCATTCTTGTGTTTTAATAAAATTATTTTCTGTTCTTTGCTTGAGTGGTCTAATTCTTCAACGTTAGCTTCCAGTGTTGTTGCTGTTTTCAATTCAATTCCTTCTGCTGTTGAGGCTTCCTCCAGTCATTTCAAATTGGCTTATTGAGATTTTCAATTACATCTTTCTTTCAGCTTGAATTTTTTTGAATTTTTCTCTCTTTTGTGAATTCACTTCAAATCCTGAATTATCTTTTATATTTCACTCATTTGTATGTTTGTTTGTATTTTCTTGAGCTTCAGCTGAGTTTATTCCTATCCTCTTAGATGTCTATTACTTGTTCGTGTGTTCTTTAAATTCCTTGAATCTTTTAGTATGTTTATTATTTTGTTATGCGTCCTGGTTTTTCTCTAGGTAGTTCTCATTGTAGAAGAGTTTCATAGGTCTGGTGGAATTTGGTGGAAACATATCTGGGTTTTCATGTTATGTGTTTTTGCATTGTGACCTGGGCATGTGAACTTTTTTTGGTGGTTGTGTGTCTGATGTGAAATTTCAGCCTGTCTTTGTGGAGTTAAAGATTTTTTTTTCTTTATTGTTGTAGCTTGCTTGCTTTCCATTCAGGTAGTAACAGTTAGTCTGTGCTTCAGGTTCTCACTTTTGATTTTTTATTGGAGGGGCAGGATGGCCCCAGGCTCTGTTGGTGTCAGAGGTGAGCAATAACAGTTAGGTCTATTAGTACTGAGATTGAGATTGGTTAGCCTGGTGCTAGCTAGCTGGATAACCCAGTCTGGAGCTGGAGCTGATGTTTCTAGCCTTAGTTCAAGAACTCAAAGATGGAGATGGAGTGAAAGTTATCTGATTAGCTTGACATGATATTCAGCCCAACAGTAGCTGATTCTTGATCAGGCTATTGGGGAGCTCTCTAAAAAAAAAGAATTGGTCTAATCACAGAGCAGGGAGATGGCGACTGAGTTTATGAGTCCTGACTAGTCTAGAAGGTAGATGGGAGTCCTGAAGCAGTACAATTCTGGCCTAGTCCCAGAAGAGATAGTTGGTGACTGAATGATTGGATTCTGACTAGTTAAGCAAAGTAGAAGAGAGCCATGGAGAAATGCCATCCTGACCTAGACCTGGAGCAGAAAGATTACTACTGATTGGGTGGGTTATGACTAGCTAAGTGTGGTAGATGTTGGTCGTGGAGCAGGACAAATGACCCTAGTCCAAGAGCATGACAATGCTGACCTAATGGTTGGATTTTGACTAGCTAAGCAAGGTAAATGGGAGTTGTATAGCAGCACAGAGTTGGGTTAGTCCAGGAACAGAGACTGTGACTAAGTGGGTGAGTTCTGACTAGCTAAACAGGCACAATGTGCACCCAGGATCAGTACAAATGAACCTGGTCCTGGATCATGACAATGGTGACCACATTGGTGGGTTCTGACTAACTTAACAGGATGCTCAGAAACACTCGAGGCAGTCAGGCTAGTCTTTCCTGGAGCAGGATGGTGGCATCCAAGTGGGTGGTTCTTACGCCACATTTCATTTTTTTAAATAAATAATTTATTGAGAATTTCTTTTTTTTTTCAAACTAGGAGTCCTTTATTAATAGCCAGTGATCAGAGAAGGAGCTAATGCCCAAAAAACCTCTTTACCCCAAGAAGAAATAAGGCAGGGTTTACAAACTTTAAAACCACAATTGCATTATGCCAGTGTAATAGGGTACCTTCTTGACAATAGCTATGCCATGTTAAAGTTTAGGCTGACTCTAGTCTCTAACATGATCAGATAGTTGGTCCAAGGTTTGGAAACACATGTCAGCTAGACTACAGATGTCTTGGGAACAGCTCAGACAGTCTTGGAGAGAACCCGCTAACTGGAGATTTATGGCTTCTGTAGGTTATGCTTGGCTTGCTTCTGCAAAATAGTAATTGTCACTTAATAGACTAGAAATTGTTAAGGGGACTCTTCACCTGTAAGCTTGGAAACTTAAAAGTTTTCACCCCTGGTTATGGTTTTTCTGTATAAAAGCCTACCCTGGAGATGGCTTGGGGCTCCACACTTGTGTTCCCAACACCTTTGTGTCATAGCCCTGGACAGTAAAGACTAATTCAGCAAAACTTTGTATGAGTGGTCTTCTCTGTTGCAGCACCCCACACCAGGGGCAACGTCAACAACCATAGTTACATCAGATCACTATAGTTAAACCAGACTGGGGCAGGTCAGTTATCAAATAGGTTTTCAGCTAACAAAAGGTTTCAGTTAGGAAAAAACAAGTTTCCCAGAATTGTGGAAACAATGGGCTCCATGGAGATGCAGGTGTAGCCAGGAGGGAGGATGCACTATCTAGACATGCTACCTATTTCTAAGCTTCTTGATATTATAAAATCTTTGTACTCCCTGAAACTACCTGCATGAGATATTCTGTCTGTCTGGCTGTGGTGGGATGGCTGGGCAAAACACAGAGTAAAGCAAAAGTCAGCTAGAACAAAATGAAGTTAGTTTTATCATTTCACTATAAAATTTGAGGGGGGGGTAATATTTCTATGTTGAGACTATGCAAAGATGTATGCATTAATATCTTCAAAATGCTGCTCTCAATGATATATAATGGACAAAACAAATAAGAAAATCTTGATTTTACAAGTCATTGAATTTTTTTCTCTTTCCTTTTTTATTTAATAACCAAATGATTAGAAGAAGCATTTCATTACAGCTTTAACATATTCAATAACAATTTCTGGAGCAAAGATACATCTCTTTTAAAAGTGGCTGTAAATTTTTAGGTTCACAGTTGAATCAATACAGTTATACAATATTAAACTCAGTATAGACCCCGTAAGACATAAAATTGAATGTGTTTTTAATCTTTAAAAAAGATCTCCATTTCATTTTAAAATATGCTGTTTCCTACAGAAAGACTCATTTTTAATGCAACTAACATGTAGATGTTTGCACATGTGTTACTAGTCACAGTCAGTTGCACTTGGATCCTTGGCACCTGAGTATGAATATAAAGTCATCAGGTAGATTTCAATGGTAATGTTTATCGCCTCTACTAATGAACATGAAGTAAATTTTTATGTTTCGTCCTCAGATATAACTCATTTTTTTATTTGTTTATTTTTTTGTTTGTATATCATACATACAGAACATCACAAACTATCATATTCATCTATATACCCACTTCCCAAATGGCACCCTCCCATAGTCTCCCCCCTCCCCCACTGGAGCCCATATACTCTGTCATCCCTGTTACTTACTGTCCACTATGTTGTCGGCACCCCCAGGCATTCCCCAGTGCTTGTCCATCTGCTGAACCTAGAGATCCTTGTTTTAGGAAGATCAGCTGTTCCTCATCTGGCAGCAATCAGTTGTCAATATTCCTTTAGATAAGACTGGGGTCTGCTGTTCATTTTCCCAGTTCTATGCTGGGTTACTGTCTGGGAGTCTTTTGGGCCACCCTGAGGAAGGTGTCTCTTGTCTGGCATTGTTTCTTGTTATGTAGCCTTTAGCTATACATATGGACTCTTAAAAAATTATATTGACCCCTTTAATCTTTGGTTACACTCTCCTTTTGAGTATTTAAGAGCCCACAATTGGCCCAGATAAATCAATTTATTTTCACTCTTAAGGTCATTTGAGGATCTGTTCCTCAGAGATCACATGGGCTTGGTAGGAGTCCTGGGGTCTTTTCTTTTACCAGTTCTATCCATGTGAATATAAGTCAAAGATCCTGCTCGACCATGGCTGGCTTCTTTTGGAAGCATGGAAGAAATATTTCCTCTATGTTGACCCTCCTCTTTGTAGACTGGACACTGGTTCAAGTTCATCTGGTGGGGTCTCCATGGCCTCCTTGATCAAGAGGACATGTGGCTTACAACAGTTGCAGGACATTTTGAGAGATGCTCATAGTCCCCTGGAACTTAGTTGACCTAGGAGGGCAAGGAGCAAAAACTGTCCTTTATGTCCCTCTGACCACATTAGCATAGGCCTCAAAGTATGGCTGTTAAACATCCAAGAAGGTTAGTTCTACCAGTCTAGTACTTTTAATTACCATGTTCTATGTAGATAAAGCTTGAACAAAGACCAAAAGTTCTCAGATAAACCTTGCCTCAATAGTTCCTGTCCTTGGACGTGAGATGAGTTTCTTGCAGACAACAAAAAGATGAGTTTTGTTTCTTAATCCATTCTCCTAGTCTGTGTCTTTTGACTGGGGAGTTCAGTCTGTTAATATTTAAAGTAAGATGTGTATTGAATCCTGTCATTTTTATTTCTGTTCACATTCTTGATATAGCTGTGCGTTTCCACAGTTATACCTTCATTGAATTTCTTTCCATCACCCCTTGTGTATAGTCATTTCCTTCTTCAGCTCTTTGTATTGCTTCAAGAACTCCCTGAAGGGCAGAATGAATTCTTTCATCCTATTTATGTCATGGAAGGTTTTTCTTTCCCCTTCGACTATAATAGACATTTTAGCTGGGTAAAGTAATGTAGGTTTGTATCTGTGGTCATTTAGAACTGGGAATACTTTGGTCCAGGCTCTTCTGGCTTCATAGTTTGCACTGAAAAGTCAGGTGTAATTCTGATGTGTTTTCCTTTATATGTGGTTTGTTGTTTCTCTTTTGCAGCTTTCAGTATTGTCTCTTTGTTTTGTACGTTTAGTGTTTTTGCTATGATATGCCATGGAGAATTTCTTTCCTTCTGTCTATTTGGTGTTCTGTATTTTTCTTGTATTTGTATGGGCTTGTCATTCTTTAATTTGGGGAAGTTTTCTTCTACAGTCCTGTAGAAGATCTGTACCATACCATTATCTTGAGAGTCTTCTTCTTCCTGTATGCCTATGATTGGTAAGTTTTGGGTTTTTTATGGTGTCACACAATTCTCGCATATTCCATTCTTGTGTTTTCTTAAATTTTTCATAATCTTTGCTTGAGTGGTCTAGTTCGTCTACTTTATCTTCCAGTTT
>NW_008353490.1:3351433-3358310 GCF_000622305.1 Nannospalax galili
GGCTTTCTCCTGTCATTTCTAATTGGCTTACTGAGTGTTTCACTTCCTTCTTCATTTCAGCCTGAGTAGTCTTCAATATTTCTAGATCGTATCTGAATTCATTCACAAGTTTATACTTATCTTCCTTCAGTTCTTTGATTTCTTTGATTGTGTGTTCTTTAAATTCATTGAATTCTTTTATCATGTTCATAGTTGTTCTGTTGGGTTCCATGTCTTGTGTTATCTCTAGAGGGTTCTCATTGTACTCCTCTAGAGGACTATTGGTACATGGTGGGGATATATTATTTTGGTTTTTCATGTTATTATTTTTTCTCTGTGACTTTGACATGTGAATTCCTTTCATAGTTTCTGATTGTTTTGTGAGACTCAAGCCTTCCTTTGTTGAGTTTAGGTCTGTTTCTTTTTGTAAACTTTATGTTCTTTTGTGGTTTACTTTTTGGGCATGAAAAGCTGGTTGGTCTAGGCTTCAGGTTCTCTCTTTTGATTTTATATTGGAGTGGCCAAATTGATTTCGTCTTCTGGAGTTCCCACAGAGGCCCAGGTAAGATGAGGCTCAGATGTTCTCAGGCTTTCTCCTAAGGTCTGGTTCCCTCCAGGAAAGAAGCTGCTCTCAGGAATTTGGGGGCTGTATTGGCCTGGGAGCTTCTCAGGAAGCTGGTGGTTGTGGCTCTCAGGGATGCAAAGGGAAGTGGAGTTGGGGAGAGACCCCAAGGGCTCCTGAGGAGTACTGGGAAGAACTGGTTTGGTCTAGATGCAAAGGATCAAAAAGCAGTGGGGATTCTGGGCCTTGAGATCAGTCCAGGAATCTGTGGTTCCAAGACAAGAAATGGGCCAGTACCCAGGCTAAGAGGAGAGCTGTGGGGGTGAATTAGGCTGGGGGAGTCAAGGCACAGCTGGCGGGGGGATGGGGGACCCACCCAGGTAGGACCCACCCAGGAAAATTGCTAGCACCAGGAAGCTGGTTGCTGAGCCCCCCAGGGAAGCAAAAGTAGGTGGGGTCAAGACCAGGCGCAGAGGGTTCCTGGGGACTACTAGGAGGAACTGGGTTGGTCTGAATAAAAAAGGATCAGGAAGCAGTGGTGACTCTGGGACAAGTGGTGTCTGGAGTGCCAAGACAAGAAATGGGCCAGTACCCAGGCTAGGAGGAGAGACGCAGGGAGCTGAGAGGATGAAAGTGGCTGGGGGAGTTAAGGTGTGGTGGGTGCCGCTGGATTTACTCAGGAAAGGTGCTGGCATCAGGACACCAGAGGCTGTGTACCCAGAGAATCAAGGGAGGTGAGGGCCTGTCCAGGGCCAGAGGAGTACTGGGGACCGCAGGGAGGAACTGGGTTGGTCTGAATGCAAAGGATCAGGAAGCAGTGGCCGAGAGGTTAACCCTGGTGTCTGGGGTGCCAAGACAAGAATTTGGCCAGTACCCAGGCTAGGAGGACAGATACAAAAGGGGACCTGGAAGGGTGAAAGAGGCTGGGGTGGGGGTCAAGGCATGGAGGGCACTCTGGACTTACCCAGGAAAGGTGCTGACACCAGGACACAGGAGCCTGTGCAGTCCAAGGAAGCCTTATTGAGAATTTCATACATGCATATTAATGTATAATTTTTATTGAATTTTAGGGAATTTTACACAATACATTTTAATCATATTTAGACCTCCCCTTTCTGTACACCTTATAGGCTGCCCACAGGATTTCACACATTCTGTCTTATATGTTAAAGCCTATCGATTCAAGTTTGTGTTCCTAGCTGTCTTGGTATGAGTTCATTCACTGGAGTCTATTCAGTCTGTCTAGCATCACTCCCTTAAAGATCATCTCTCCTCTACCTAGCAGTGATCAGCTGCCAATAGTTCCTTGGCAAATGTGGATGCCTCCTGACCATTTCCCCATTTGTGTAAGTTCCTATAAGCAAGCTCCCAGGAGCCTTCAAGACTCTGCTTCCTTATGATTTGTACACCCCTGCTTTTACCATGTTTCCAGCCCCTCTTTCTCAATTGTCCCTGAGCCATGGATGGGTGAGGTTTAATATGAGTCTTACAGGGACACTCACTCTGCAGTCTCTTTTTCTCAACACTTTGGCCAGTTGTGGTTTTCTGTGTTCATCACCCTCTGTTGCAAGTGGAAGCTTCACAGATGAGAGTTAAGTTCTGCGTTAGTATTCTATCACTTTCCCCACTATGTTCTGTGAGCCTCAGGTGGAGAGATGCTATTGTTTATATGTCAATTAGGGTTAGACATCTCACAGACACTTACTCTCTGTGTGACCAGTTGTGGAACTCTTTACAAAACTCCATTGTAAAAAAAGTTTTTTTGATGAATGGCTACTGTTATACTTGTCTGTAAATACACATAAGGATCCATATTTAGCATATAGTAATTATGTTTGTCTATGGATGTGACAGAAGAATGGTTTTCTCTAAGATCTATGACCTCTCCTACCATATGTGTTTGGCTATGTTTAACATGCCACACAAGGAGAGAGAGAGAGGAGATATAATAATGCCTAGCTAGTGTAAAAAAACAGAGGAAGTCATACTAGTCCAACAACCTAATGACAAATTATACATACAGTATCTCTACATGAATCCGTGTGTATAGCTCAAGGCTACGTAACAAGAAACAGTGTCAAACAGGAGAAACCTTCCTTTGAGTTGTTAACCAGGACGGTTCAAGAGACTCTGAAAATTATACAGGCTATTGCCACAGCCCTTGATGGCCTCCAAGAACTTGAATGTAGGACCCTACTGCTGAAGACAGATCATAGTTTGGACACAGAATTTAGAGCAATGGTGCTGGAACTGACCTGGAAGTCACTTTTCCTGAAGGAAAGCTCTCATAACTTTGGAGAGCACTATGCAAGCTGCTAAAGGAGAACATCAATTAACGATCCAATACTAGCTTCAAGACCAAATAATCACAAAAACAACCAACACAGCATAAGACATTAGTGCAGTAGTGCACTTTTATCTTGTTGGCAATCAATAGCTATCTAATTGGAATAAAGTCCACTCAATGGGAGTAAATTCATGTGTGGTACTGTAAAGATAACCAAACACACATGGCAGGAAAGTTCATAGATCTTAGAGAAAATCTTAATACTCTCACATCCCTAGACTAATGCAATTTCTTACTATGTAAAAAATATGTATCCTTATTAAATTACCTTCACTTTCCCTCCTCTCAGGATAGTTGAGACTATGTGGCTTTACATTATCTGTAATTTATTTAAGTTTTATTAGAAAATTAGAAAATTTATAACAAAATAAAAACAAGTTACCAAGAACAATAAGGATATTATCTCATTCAACATTTCAAACAAATCAATGTCCAATCATGTCCAATTCCCACTACACTGTTGGTCTATGGAATCAAAAAAGAAGCTCAACTCTCATAATCACTGCCAGAAAGCAACAACACTTATAATATTCTAATGGAATACAGAAATGGTTCCTGATACTTCAAAATGCAAAAATTGAATACACGTATCTACAACAAAAAAAAACAAAAAATAGATCATTCTCTTTACAAATTTCCTATCTTGTTCTTATTTCTAAATACTATAGTACATTCACAAATAGCTACACACACACACACACACACACACACACACATTATAGGATAGGAACCACATATGACAGAGAACATGGGAATTTTTACTTTGTGAGTTTGATAACCTCACAAAGGTTACCCATTCATCTATGATTTTTATGTCATTTTTAGAGCTGAATGATCATATATATATATATGAATAAGGACATATAAGGATAATGAAAATGTGATATTATATATATCATTTTCCTTTCATCTTCTGATGGAAAACTAATTTGGTTCCATTTCCTTGCTATAGTGAACAAAGCTTCAATCAACACGGGGTTTAAATATCTCTGTAGAAGAATATGAAATTCTCTGGGTATGTGCCTAGAAATGAGATAATATGGTCATATGGTAGTAATATTTTTAAATTTTGAAGGGCCTCCAAACTCATTGCCACAATGGAGATATTAATTTGCACTTCCACCAGCAGTGAACAACGTTTTCTCTTTCTTTACACCCTTTCCAACATTTGCTGTTAGGTTTCTTGATGATAGCTATTCTGACTGGATTAAGGTAGTATTTTAAAATGTCAATTTCCTTTACACTAATCAGATTTTTCCCTTTACCTAAATCCTTCATATACTAGAAAGAAGTTATTTTTCTAGGCATAAAGCATAGAAAGTACACAATGTGAAATATATGCAGTGAATTTTTCCTGAATATTCTTCACATAATCAGTACCAGGGTCACTCTTCTGTCCCTGCTGAGGTGAAGGTCTTAATAAGCAGAATGGGAATCAGCTGTCTTTCATTCCTCTGGATATGTCAGGACTTTAGGCACTGCATGTGTCCAAAGTGTTTCAAAATCTTAAGCACTGACACTTAAAGTTTACCTTTTATATTAAGAAAAATAAAGACTGCCACTGAGAAAGATTATATTATATGCATGTTACCTGATGAAAAAATGTATTATCTTCCTGAAAGTTAATGAATGAGAGCAAAAAAAAACTAGGCACTATGAATAAGATTTTAATGGATTCATGTAATACAGAAAAAAAATGAAGCTATGTGGCATTTCTCAAGTCTTGAGTGAATTGGAAAATATATGTTATCAAATGAAAAATTTATTCTTTAGTTTATTGAAACATTTTAAAAATATCAGTTCTATTAATTTGCTTCAATTTATCAAAAAAGTGTATAGAAACACAGGTACACAAGATGCATAAAACGCACATCATCTTAGAAGACGTTACACACACCACACGTACTCTCTGCTTAGCTTGAACATACGCTGTATGTCACGTTCTCACTTACATCTCCCACCTATTTCTGTATTTTATTTCAAAACCTTGCTTCTGTAATAAAATTAAAGATTCATATATTATAAATCTTTAAATTTTTTTCTAATATGTTAGTTATGTACTTATTTGTGCCCTTGAGTACAGTTGTCCCCGGAAGTCAGAAGCATCATATCCCCTGGAACTGGAGTTACAAATGGTTGCTCTTAAATCTATTCTGATTCTTTCCACTATCAAACTGAATCTCTTTTCTTCCAGAAATTCAACCAGTTAGGTTCTCATATCCACATCTTCCTAACATTCAAGAACCTCACCTACTTTATTCCTCCCTTTATGTCCTCTACTAATGCTTTCAGAAAAACACCTCTGCTGGTCTCTGGAGTGTATCACACAAGTTTCCCTTCTGATGCTGTAATGAGACACCCTGACCAAAAGCAACTGTGGAGGAAGAAGTTTATTTCTTCTTACACTTCCACAACACAGTTCATCATTGAGGGAAGTCAGGGCCAGAACCCAAGGCTACAATTCATGGAGGAACTTTGCTTACTAGCTGGTTCTCTGGCTCCCCTCTGGCTTATGCTTAGCTAGCTTCCTTACCTGACCAAGACCTCCTGTCCAGGAAAAGGCACTCTTAAGACTCACAGACATGCCCACAGACCAAAATAATAAAGACAATTACTCAGTTGAGACTTTTTTTAAAGATGATTTGAGGTTGTGTCCAGTTCACAGTTAATTTTGAGTAGGAAACCAGTAAATGAAGTTCTGTCCATAGTCTCTGCATTGTAATCATCCTCTTGATTGGAGTTTGGAAAGATTATGTATAATTGCCACATTATATTATGTAAGACATCCAGAGAAAATTCAGTTTAGTAGTGACAGCAATGGGATGAAACACAGGCAACCATCTATGTAACTCTCATCACATCACTGCTGCCATCAGGATTGAAACCATTTGACTTCCCAAAGGCAGTTATTTGCGATATACTATGTCTTGGTATTGCTGCTAATGTCATTAGTTTTTTTTTAACCTGTTTTTTAAAGGATCTGATGGCATTTTATTTGTGTATTTAGATTTTGAAGCATAATAATCTGAACACTTTGGTCGAGCATTCTAAATTTTGGAAAACAGTTTTTATTTCCCTATACCATCTCAGGAAATTTTCACAATGTTTAGGCTTTTTTTATCTCTCCTTCCTTGATGGCTTTGTGGCAAAATGAGATAAATTATACAGGAGAAAAAGCTATAAACTTAAAATGAAGATAATGTTAAAGGCAGAGAAATAAAATGTCTAAATGTGGAATGCAAATTGGATACATGCATTGATTGATACTGTGACATTTTCCTTCATTAAAAATGTGTTGAAATATCATTGAAATATGATTCCTGCATCTTTAAGTACCTCTCCAAAATGTCTATGCTGGGATGCAAAGTTCTCTCTCTTCATCATTAGCAGATATCCAGATCTAAAGGTGGCATTAGTTAGCTATTCATTCTCAGTTACTTTATAGCCTTTGATTTAAATAGTGATTGAATATCTTACTTTACTTAAAAAGACAGAATCATGACATTTACATGAAAATGGATGGATGTGGAATCATTTTGATAAGTAAATATCCTAGACTTGGAAAGGCAAATAGTAGATGTTTTCTCTCATATGCAGAATATAGATTTGTGTGTGTGTGTGTGTGTGTGTGTGTGTGTGTGTGACATAAAAGTACAAAAGTCATCGTGAGTGAGAGGAAGAAGTTTTTAAGGTGATAGGGAGAGGGTAATAGAATACTGTGACATGAGAGGCAAAGAGCACAATTTGATGGGGCAGAGGTTGAAGCAAACAAGCAAGAAGGGGCCAGAGGTGACAGGGTTGAGCAGTGAAGGAAACGAACAAATAATCACACACTTTAAAATGCCTCAATAATGCAATTGCTGAAGACACAACATACTTGTCACAGAACGTGGAGCTATTGAGCTGCAACTGACCTGGAATTCTCCTCTCCAAAGACTAGCTGTCATAGTATCAAATAATAATAATAATAATAATAATAATAATAATAA
>NW_008353490.1:3358326-3376569 GCF_000622305.1 Nannospalax galili
TTAATAATAATAATAATGAACCAATGCAAGCTGCCAAACCAATCAATGGTTCTACCCAGTGCAAAACCTACAAACCACAACAATGGCTGGCCCAGCAAATTATTTCTATTGGTAAAAATGTAGCACTTTTATCTTGGGGTGATAAATAGATTTTTAATTGGAATTAAGGCCTATTGAATGAGAGCTAATTCATGACTAGTACTTTAAACATAGCCAAGTGCCCGTGGTTGGAGAGATCATAGTCCCTAGAGAAGAACCAACATCTGTTACCTACTTAGGTCATTGTAAATTTTTTCTGTATTCTAAATATCTATTTTTATATTTACTGATAAGTGTACCTTTCACCATTCATCAAAGAAGCTTCTTTTTGCAAAAGATGGAGGTGATTAAAAGTTCCACAACTTATCACAATACAGAGGATAAGTGACTGTGAGATGCCCAACACTAACTGACATATCTACAATACAACCTCTACACCAAAGGCTCAGAAAGCATTGTGGAAGAGGAACAGAATGTAAGAGCCAGAATGAGAAGACATCTGCTGCTAGATAATGCATTCTAGACATGACAAGGAAACTATACCCATGAGATCACCACAAATGATAGTCTAATGAGATCTACATAATGACAAAATCATTTGACATTTGACATGCCAAAGTGGATGTGGAAATTTCATGGGTTCCAACCCAAGATGAAGAACTGCAGGCAATCAATGAATTCTCTAGTAGGGAGAATCAGTTTTCTCCAGGTACCAGCTCCCTCAGAGGTTATCTAATTCCAAGTGGGCAGCCCTACACACAGGTACACATGAGCACTGCTAAATGGACTCAATGTGTTATGTACATATATGTATGTGTGTGTGTATATATATATATATATAATCAAAGATAGGGATAAGAAATTGAGAGGGGGTTGGTATATATGGGAGGATTGGGGGAGGACTTGAAGTGATGGAAATAATGCTAATGCAATATCCTTGTATAAAATTCCCCAAAATAAAATGATGGCATAATGAAACGATTTTTGTATGCTAATTTTAAAGTTAAAGAAATGATATTTCACAACACAGTGATATTGACACCGAAAATACTATTAAAAATAAACAAAATTAAACCTTCTGAAGTAGGTATGAATATTATTATAGGGCTGAGAAAATTGAGACTCTCATCAAGTAAACATAATTGGTGATGATAAAGGTGACATCTGCAACAAGTCTTGTCTGTATGCAGCATTCTCCAGCACCCTTAAGTTGTAAGCCTCATCAAAGAAATTAAAATATACATAGTGTCCTTTATAATAATTAACATCATCATAAGTGAGTAAGAGATAGACATAATTGACTGAATCTGTGGTTTCACTTGTAAATGTCTCATATTCATACAAATAAGAGCATTACAAAAGTGATACATCATAAATTTAATATAATTAACTATGAAAAGAGTATCATTGTGATTTGTCCAGTTGAAAATTACTCATTGATATTTATTCAATGAGTAATGAATTTAACATGGTTTTATAGCACTTAAATTCTAATGAGAAATTTATGGACTGGGAATGCAGCTCAGTGGTAAACTTCATGCCAAACATGCAGTAGTCACTGGCTTCAATCCATAGCACAGAAGAAAGTAAAAGTTAAACCAAACAGAAGTCCCTAGTCTAGTAGGAAGTTCATATACTAACAAATTCAGCATAGTATAACACATATAATCATGAGGGCAAGATAGAAGGGCATAAGACATACAATAATGAAAGTCTAGTGAAACTCTTACAGAAGAACTTATAGCTATATTGTAATTAAAAGTGTATGCATAAATGCTTCAATTTGCTATGGATACAAAATATGTTTCATAAAGAAGAAAGTATTTTAAAATCAGATTCAAGAAAACTAAGGAGTGTGGTCAAATTTCTACGCAGCTGTGCAAGCGAATGTAGGTGTTATTAGAGAGTCTGCACTTCTCTGAACATGATAGGCTGCCTCAAATATGACCCAATGATGCCCCGACAGGCACCCTAATCTGTTTTCTACTTTCTCTTTTTTATGTGTGAACCAAATGACATTCTTCTAACAAACATAATATGGGAAAGTTATGGGATGTTACTTCCTGAGATTGATACAAAAATACTATGACAGTCCTTCTAACTTTGTCTTAGAGCCTTGACTATGAGGGATATAAATTGTCATTTTCTGAGCAGCCTCGATGAAACCAAATTGACAAGAAATTACTTTATCTGCCCTGCATATAATGATATCTGCCTCAAATAAGGAAAAGTGAAACATTGATTCTAGCTGTTGGACAACTTGATTACTTAACATGGGAAATACTGACCCAGAAGTCTCCAGCTTAACCCTTCCTAGATTTTTTCAATCAGTAAATGTTTCATCTATTCAATTTTGATATAATATTTTCTGTAAGAATAGATAGCTATCACCTTTTAATAGGGACAGATGATAACGAACCTAGATAGGTCACAGTAAAAATATTTTAACTTAAATTGAATAGCAGAGTAGCAAAACAAATGACAGAGGAGCTGATGATTATGGGTATGTGGTATTACAGGCAAAGGTAGGACATAGAAAAGCCTGATAGAAGAAGTGCTGGGTCCAGTCAAGAGCAGTGAAGCCTGTCAAGAAAAATGAAACTAGGAAATACACAGGAGCAGAAGTTTCTGGTAATTAACTCCAAGGTGACAAGAGAAGGAGAGTTCGCAATGATGTTTAGATTTGTGATTCAAGTGATTGAATATATGAAGGGGTCTCATTTATCCTCTGAAAGATCATGAGAAAGGAATTTGGGTTGGGAGGAAAAGAGGACAAATAATAACATCCATTTTAGGCATAGACGATATTTGAAGTGCTTAGGGTGCCGTGGAGATGAAGTATGAACAAACTGAAAATTTAAGCAAAGGGAAAAAACAGGAAAAGAGAACCCACTATCTGTTGAATCCCAAATATCTTCTGTGACAGGGACAGAAACATGTCTCAGGAAGGGAGGAAGAGTTTTAGGCAGAAATCAGCAAGGAAGGAGAGTTACAGTAGACAGGAGCAATATGCCAACATCAGCAATAAGAATAGCTGCCAGATGCCTGGCAAGTACTTGTAGAGATCTGGAAGCATCTGGCAGCCAGAAATCTTCAGCATCTGGTAGGCCCATCCTTGCAACTGCTGCAGATAAACTTCAGAATATCATTCTGCCTTCCTTGTCTGGAGCCTGTGTTCTGGAACTCGAGTAACTTGTATTTCCTGTCACGTTCCAAGATTTGTGAAAGGACACATTCCATCAGTATACAGATAAGTATTCTAAGATTTTCATACTTTATATCAATGTGTGGAAACAAACAAAAACTTGTCACCTAGTTATTGGTCGTTTGGGTTGCCTTGAACTCTGGCATTGGCTAGTACTTTCAAACTGGAAGTACGGGTATTGGACTTTACTCTCTGAAAACTGTTATTAAAATCATGATGAAACTGTTTTTCAGCCTATGGGCTAAGGTCAAGTGAAATTGTAACAATCTGTCTAACAAAGAAAATATTTAGCAGAAAAAGCTACATACGTAAATGTGTATTGTTTTATTTCCTCCATCAGACATGTCCCCTGGACCATTTTTTCCTTGCTTTATTAATCCTCTTCCTACTTATTAGTCAGAACAACAATCAAAAGCACAATAGTTCCTGCTGAGCTACAAGTAATGAAAAAACTCCACTCTCAAAATAGCTCTTACTTTTTAAAGCAAACTATTTTGTCCCTCTCCCAGAACAGAATTCAGATAAGCACAATATGGCTCTTTAGGACTTTCCATGGTCCTCATTGTTTGTTTTGTCTCCCTGTCATGTGAGAGTTCAGGGCAGAGGGAAAGCTTGAGGACTTGCTCATGTGACCCAGGAAGCAAGACCCATGTTTACCCTGGAGATTGGAAAATGAGTTAAACAGATGCTGAACCATATGGACTGCAAGGCAGCGCATGCCCTTGGGAGGTCGTTTCACGGGTATTTGCTATACCAATTGGAAAGTTAGATGGCTTCTGTTTGCACTTATTTATGTGATGTACAGGGAAGAGTGCTCCAAAATCCACATGGTGGTATGTGCCAGGTCCCATGGCTCACTCCATCAGCTGTGCCTGTGCCTGCTGTTCACTGTGTCCTTCTAATAACATGGAGAGTATTCAGCGCTCCTGCATGGTAAAAGCATGATCAATGTGCTGTCTCTTTCAACTCAAAGGATGATCTTTTACTTCTGCAATACCAGATGGATGCCGATTTAATTTTTTAGTAAAACCCTGTGACTGAGCAACCCAAACATGAAAATTCAGAAACACATGTTCATTCCTCAGACATCTCAGGAAGGGAGGGATGTGATGATATGAGTATAAATTTAATATCTAAATTGATATTCTTTCAGTTTCTTCTAGTGAAAGATACCTAATTTTTATTCTTTTTTATTAAGTGGAACATATGCAACTTGAAGAAAGAGGCTTGCATACAACATGCAAAGATTTGAAATTCCCAAGAACACTGTTGCTTTGAGCTACTATCATCCAGTTCTTAAAGGAGTTTAATGGTCACTCTGGGACACTGATCATGAATGAATGACCTATAGACACCCAGAACTGAGGTCTTTGATTACCTCTTCAGAACAGGTGTGACGTTTTGTTTAATTGTTTTTAATACGTTTTGGACTGTAAAATCACCCATAGTCAACGTGGGGAGACAAAATGTGACATGGTGACAATATTTCTAATCAATTAGTGACCACAATGGAAAGTTGATAAATGGGAGGCCACAGGGTGCAGATCCAGCACCCTCATCCATGGGATTTGATTAGTTTCCTACATGGATCTTATAGGTTATCCAGGTTGGCCAAATAACTCAAGAGCCCTTATACTCTGAATGGGATGTATAAGAAATTCAAAGAGATCCTGACAGAGGGGATCAAATGCCCAGGAGGGTGTGCAGTCTTTAACCTCTGAGAGTGGCACCACTCGACAACCAATTCAAAAAGATGAACCATATAACTACACAAGCAAGGATCAAGCGCTGTCTGCAGCATGAATGTCACTGACACATTCCCCTCCAGAGCCTCTGAGTAAGAGCTCAGGTCACAGACTTCGAGATTTCTGTTATGAGATGCCAAGCATTGTAACCAGCTGAGCTCACCAGACTTCAAATCACTCTGACCTACATATCTCTGAAGTGACAAATGGGTGCTATTTAAACTGCTTTATTTTCAGAAGCTTGGTTAAGCAGCAATAGGAAACTAATCAGTATGCCTTCTCTGGGGTGTTGAAAGTATGAGACGGAATCAAAGGCATGAACTGAAAAGGATAGTGATCCTAGGGAACATAGGTAGAGAATAATAAGGTTGGAGAAAAGTGGAATAAAGTTAATACCTGCAGGGAAAAGGGTTTCAGTGAAGGTGAGATGTGGAGATGGTCTTCTTAGGAAGGGTTTTGATTCAGAAAAAAAGTGAGAAATTGGCCACGGAGAGGTTCTAATGCTCTAAGTGTGATACACACTCAGGCCTATGAAGACAGAGCATTTCCACAGTTTATATAGTCTCTTAAAGGTTTCATGATTTATGTGTCAAGAAAAGGGCATGAAAGACAATGACTTCATACCAGTTGAGGGAAGGAAACTTCTACATGGTTTAAATTTAAGAAACGCCATTCAAAGAAGGCTAGCATTGGTGTTGGGAAAATGACTCAGATAGTAAAGTGCCTGCCACACAACCATGATGATCTATGTTCAAATCTCCCATGCCCACATAAAAGTCAAGTGTGGTGGTACTCACCTGTAGCCCCCGTGCTTCAGAGAAAGATACAGAAGAATCCTTGAGACTTGTTGGCTAGCCAGTCTAGCCAAATTTGTGAAGTATGGGTCCAATGAGAGACTCTGTCTCAAAACATATGGTGGAAAGTAAAATAGGAAGACATCCTGGCCTCCACATGCACAGATGCCCATGTGCATGTTAACTTGTGTGCATACATGCACACACACAAACATGTCCTCATATATATACATACACACATAATAAATGAGAAGACTGGCTGACATTTAAATCATGTATGAAGTTGAACTTGGTGCTTAAGGATTCTATGGCCAAATATCAAGTTCGTGTACCCCTTTTCAATAGCCAGACATTTTTTGGTACAACTTCTCTCTTCATTATTACAGGTACATCTAAAATTTGTTTTTGCTCATTGACTGATATCATTTGTCGCTGTAGTTTCTTTTTATAAATATTGAAGACTTCAACAAATCAGTCAGTAGTTGGAGTTAAATTGTAATTCATATATATATATATGTGTGTGTGTGTGTGTGTGTGTGTGTGTAAATTTGAACTTTATTCAAACTCAAACAAACCGGTACTATCAAATATATCAGTAAACTATTTTACATAATTGTAATATCCCCAATTACTTAAAAAGGAAAAGATATTATCACAAAATATGTCTTAAATGACTTTTTAATGAACTACTGTGCTAGTAAAAAGGATTGTAT
The DNA here is from genome assembly GCF_000622305.1 of Nannospalax galili. NCBI lineage: Eukaryota > Metazoa > Chordata > Mammalia > Rodentia > Spalacidae > Nannospalax > Nannospalax galili. The sequence goes on from NW_008353490.1 coordinate 3,364,823, forward strand.
AACATATTTTTACTCCTGTTTCAAAGGACAAATGCAGCAATTTAGGTTTGAAAGTGACTAGTTTCTATAAATCATGTTTCATGCTTCCTGTCCATTTCACATAGTCTGATGCCACATAAAACTGTGCCAACGGCTGAATTCAGTCTTTCTAAAGTTGCCTAGTAATATTTACTGCAACTTTCATGTGAAGTAGTGCAATGTTTAATGTATTTTTCCTATTATGACACTGACCTCTTCTTGCTCATAAGGGAAAGTGCTTTATCAGTTGAAAGAGTTCTGTATCATGTCTTATTTTAATTTTTCTCTTTACCCTGAACATATGACATTGTTTGCTTAAAGCTTGACCATTTTCTTTATTTTCAAAAAAAGTTTGGAAAACCTAATGTTTAATATGTGCATGTAAACGAATGCTGTAAGACCATGCACATTAGTGATCTTATTTTATCTTAATTACATTTTTGTATAGATTTTTAAAAATGGTTCTCAAAGAAGATTTGGTGCAATGTATTATAATGTATATTTCCACAATGAAACACACACAAACCAAACCCAGGTCCCCTGGGAGAGCAGCCAGTGCTCTTAATGGCTGACCCATCTCTCCGGAACCCCTAAATAAAATCTTTTTAAAAAAATTAACAAAACAGAAAGTAGCAATTTTATGTAGGTTTAAAATCTGTGTCAACATCATAATGCTGAAACTTTCAGGATAAATGTGACCAGAGGCTTTGAGGTGAGAAAACATCATCAGGACAGGGAAATAACAGCACAGGAACAAAACCCCTTGGATCATGTAGACTGAGTCATGATTCTGACCATACTTTTTCTAAGATACGTGACACTGGGTAAAGTATGTATAATGTATAATCCTCATAGTGGTTATTAATATAGAAAAGTTAAATTACTAATTCATATAATTTTAGTAAGTTAAAGCAAAATAGTAACAGAACCACTATACAGAAGGACTGTGTAGGACTTCAGATTATTTCTCTGAGCCATCCATTTTCCAAAATATTTGTACTCCTTCATCAAATGTCCCAACAATCTTTTGAGTTAGATACCATGGTTCTCCCCATTTTACAACTGAGAAACATGAAATAGAGAAAAGTTAAATAAGTAGCTCATGGAGGCACCTTTTAAAATGAACCTGGATCTTGACTTCAAGAGCTAGTGACCCTGAACACCCTGTTATATTGCTCAGTAAAGGAGCTGATTATTGTTGTTGGAGATAGAGAAAAAAAGTTCTGTCCTAGACCTTAAAGTGCTATGAATATTTTTCAATGGTTAGGAAGAGAAACCATGGACAAAATGGTGCTTTAAGATATCTGTTTGCACATTCAACTGATGAGATATGATGTGTGTTTTAGAGGCACATAATTGTAACCATAGTTTAGAATGAGTGATTTTTAAAGATTGGTCAGTTCTTTCATCAATTTCTGCCTCCTTTAGTGACAGTTTTGATGAATTAAGAGATAGATAGTACCTATCACATCCTGCTCGAATCAATGTAATTGCCAACCAATTACAAATGTAAGAAAATGAAATGCCTTCCATTCTTCAAACTGAGTTCATAAGTAAATGGGTAGTATTTTATGTAAGAAAATTATTAAAGAACTTAAGTTTAACACTTCTTATGATCAAGAAATTTGCAATGTCATGACTGTAACTTTCTGTGTAGCTACATCTGATTTGAGTTTTCTCTCAAAATCCTAGTGATTTTAATATATTCTTTTAAAATAAGATTTACTTTATTTTTATTTATATGTATCTCTGTGTGTATGCATATGTATGTGCTGCTGTGTGTACAAATACCCTTGGAGCCCACAAGAGGGCGTCATATCCTCATGACCTAGGGTTACAGGCAGTTGTGAGTTGTCCAATATGTGTGCTGGGAATGGAACTTCAGTTCTCTGAAAGGGCATAAGGTGCCCCTCACTACTCAGCCAGCACTCTTGCCTGAATATTCTCTTCCTAGAAAAATATATAAGGAAATCTACCTAAGAGCTTTTAGTATTCTTCGTATTTGTTATTCTTACTATCCTAGACAAATTCCTCTGTGCTCCATTCCATAAGATAAAGAAGGGGAAATGGCATTTGATTGACTAGCGAATTTTCAAAGATTTGTTGTCGAGTTTTGGGCTTTTTTATTTTTTTTCCTTCTTGATTTGAAGAAAGAGAAATGATTGTGCCAATCATGAAAAATCTATCAACTCATGTGAGATACAAAGCTGCCTTGGTCTTCTCATTTGCTTTGGGGACAGGCTCAAATTATATTCAATTGGGAAACCATTTATTTTCACGTTTCCATACAGATGTGCCATTGTTACTGAAAGACCAACATCTTTCCAACATAATGTGAATCATAGAAACTAAACTGTTCATAACACACTAAATAAGTCCAATCTCAGACTCAAAAATAATAAATATGCCACATGGTGGTTCATGCCTTTAAACCCAGCACTCAAAGGCAGAGGTAAGCGGTTTGCTGTGAAATCAAGGCCAGCCTGGGCTGGTGTACAAAACAAGTTCCAGGCCAGCTGAGGCCACATATTGAGAGCCTGTCTCAGAAAAGCTAAAAAGTAAATATAATCACAAGTATGTGGTATACTGAGGCAGGGCAAACATGAGATCAAGGCAAAGCTGATCAATATGAAGGAGGTGTCTCAAAACAGAAAGAGTAAATACCATTGAAACATCTATTATTTTTATAATATTGACTGAAAGAAGACTAGTGGCCACTGGAAACACCTTTGTAATTTGAGCTTTCATTTCAAGAGGTTAAACATTAACAACAAACACAAGTAACATTAATATGCAATTTAATAAGAATTTAAGCTCCAATTACATCCTAGAGAAACAATGTTATAGATATAATAGAATATAATACTGATTGTCTGATAGATGGATATTTCCATATTTACTGATGTGATTGCTACATGACCCAGAATCTTATCCCTAAATTTTCATTAACTGATCTTCAAATACACGAATGTCACCAAGTTTAATGTACTTTATTTCAAATGTATTAGACATGATATCAAGAAAGGCACCATGGAAAATGAAGCAGGATAAAAGAATTTTCTCTTCACATGACCACTCATTAAAATGTGATTATTCTTTTCTAACATTATATACCTGTAAAAGAAAAATGCATGCCTAAAGTTAAAGGAAATATATAGCATTGTATATTTTTATAGCTAATTGGAGAAAGTAATTTACTTGTCTTCCATCCTGGCAGTTATTATCTGTGAAGTGAATTCTGATGGACACTGGTGAAAATTAAGATTTCTGACTGGCATCATCATGAGTGACAGCCTACACACAGTATATTAGTCACTTTTCTGTTGCTGTGATAGAAACACTGATCAAAGCAATTTATAGAAGGAAGGGTTTATTTGAATTTACGCTTCCAGGGGAATTACAGCCCGTCATGGCAGGGAGGCATGGTGGCAGAGGTGGCAGAGGTGGCTGAGGGAGGAGCAGAAGCTAAGCTCTACATCATCCAGCAGGCACAGGAAACAAGAGAGTGACTGGCAATCCAGCAAGGCTTAAGGACTCTCTAAGACCACCCCCAGTGATGTGCTTCCTCCAGGATATCCACACCTTCTAAGACCTCCTTAAACAGCACCACCATCAGGGGACAAAATGTCCAAATACTTGGAGCCTAAGTGGAACATTTTCATTCAAACCACCACATTCCATTCCCTGGCCCCCATAGACTCATGATCATAAAAAATGCAAAATGTATTTAGTCCAACTTTAAAATTCCCCATCATCATTACCTGTCTCAATACTATTCAAAGTCCACAGTTGAAAGTCTCTCCTGAGACTCAGGGAAATAGCTTAACTCTAAGCCCCTGTAAAATCAAAAGATAAATTACATTCTACCAATATACAGTGAAACTGAATACACATTACCATTCCAAAAGGGAGGAATAGAAGCATAGCAAGGAAATACTGGACCAAAACAAGATCAAAAACCAGCAGGACAAACACCAAATCCAGTAGCTCCATGTCTGACTTCTGGGCTTAGCTGGCTCAGCCTCTCCAGCTTTGCTGTGTGCAACATACATCTCTCTCTTTGGCTGGTACCACTCCCTGTGTGCAGGCCTTCTTGGCAGATGTCTCACAGTTCTTGCATCATTAATGTTTTCTTTGGGTCTCCATTGCCAACCAGGCTTCACCTTCACAGCTTCATGCAATGGCCTATCTGGGCTTTCTCTGTGCAGAAGTACCCCTGCTGCATGCTGCCTGGCTGGCCTCAGCAACTCTCTGAAACTGTGTCAGAAGAACCAATGACCCCTTCACTTTTGCATTTTTAATGCCTCCTAAAGCTAGCACCAGGTGAATGACACTGACAAGTTTGACTGCAAATTTGGGTTGGACTCCAGCTTGCCCTATCCATTTTAGAAGCTTTTCTCTTCAGTGATCCCTGCAGCATTTTCCTGTCACAAGTTAGAGGCTTAACTGGGTGTGATCTTGCCTTGGAGGCACTCTCTCCATTGTTTAAGTGGGAATCTCTAGGCCCCTCCTTAATCACTTTAATCTCCTTATCAAAGACATCTTCCCCAGCACATGCCAAGGCTCTAATATTAATCTTCTTAGTGCTCTTTTTCAATCCATCCTGTACAGTCTGTATTTCTTTCTGCCCTATTTGTTCTTTTTCACTGTAAATCTGTGTAAAATTCACCATTAACAGCCATGCCACCATTTCTACATTAGGCTGTCTGGAAATTTCTTCTGCCAGAGAAATTAGTCCATTGCTATTCAACTTAGCCTCAGGCAAGCTTTTCTGTCCAGGGAAGACTCCAGCCAGACTCTTTGCCAAAATATCCCAAGTGCTGCTTAAATCCTTATTTCCCTCTAGAACTACATTGTTCTCAGCACTATGTTCTTCCAGGTACCTAGTAGAATGGCCTGTTAAGCTCTGCTTACAGCAATCAACTGCTTTTCTAGCCCAAAATTCCAATGTCTTCCACATTCCTCCAAAACCCCACATGGTCAGGTTCTTCACAGCCAATAGCCCACTCTCTGGTATCAATTACTGTATTAGTCACTTTTCTGTTGCTGGATAGAAACACTGACCAGAGCAATTTATAGAAGGAAGAGTTTATTTGAGCTTACGATTCCAGGGGAATTATAGTTCATCACGGCAAGCAGATAGGCATGGCGGCAGAGGTGGCTGGAGGAGGAGCAGAAGGTAAGCTCTACATCTTCCAGCAGGCACAGGAAACAAGAGAGTCACCAGAGATCCAGCAAGGCTTAAGAACTCTCTAAGCCCACCCCAGGATAACCACCCCTAAGACCTCCCAAAACAGCACCACCATCAGGGGACAAAGTGTTCAAATACTTGGAGCTTATGGGGTACATTTTCATTGAAACCACCACACACAGTTACCATCTACTGGTAGAAGACCATGTGACACACATTCAGGTCAGGCCCAAGATCACAGGGTTTATTCCATCTGGAAATCAGAGCTAATTTCTAACATGTTGATGGGACTCCTTCCTTCCATTGCTGCCTTGGATTGCTTTTCACACTAATTCTAAAGAAAAGTAAGATTCATTGTTTACAGAGCAAAAGTCTAACTAGGAAATTCAGTGGTCAGCTCTAAAATAAATAAATTGAGCAAGATAAACATCAATTTTTACAACTGATTTTGAGTACTACTTCTGTAGATACAAGAAATTTCATGATGAAATCAGTATTGAGAATGACTACTAAAAATTTTCCAGACTCATCTCTTATTAATATGAAAAATGATAGTTTAAAATTTCCACCTTCTAAAAATGTCAATATGTCTGTTTTGAATTGATTACAAACTGTTTCTGAACTATTAGGGTTATATATTAATAATTACCATCTGAAATTTTACATTTAGCAATGACTATAAAAGCATTGAAATAAACATGTTTATTCAAAGATATTTAGGAAGCTGATATGCAATAATTTATGTATTAAAATAGAAAAATCATTCATCAACATCTTTAGGATAAAATTAATGTCTACTAAGTGTATTTAACAATAAACTATCATGAGAGTTTATTTTGTAACCAGCAACAAATTTATTCTTCTACAATGTTGTTTTGTAGTAAAACTGAGACTTAGCTGTGGTTGTATTTACAGCAAGGCTTTTTAGGAGGTGACACGGACACCATAAAAGTGAGGATCTGCTGACTTTAAGAAGACATTTTGAGTTCTCTTACAGGCAGAAAGAAGATCCTGAGAACACAGTGGAGGCAATCCAGTACAAGCCAGGAGGAATGTCCTCTCCAGAAACTCCCAGAGACACTTTTAGTTTTCACAAATGTGAAAAACAAACTCCTGTGACAGCACTCAGTCTGACAACCAGATTCAGCATCCTGAGCTGACAAGCAGTCATGTAGGGGCAATATTAACCATTCCTCCCAACAGTCTAAAGATTGCAACTCCATTATTTATTTATTTTCTTATAGGCTAAATAACTGAATTTGTAAACTAATTTTAATGCAGCTATGATTTATGTCTTAGCATCTAGTGGAAAGAATTCTAATGCTATTTTCACCTAAAATAAGCAAAATAACTTTGGAATAATTTACATTTTCATATACCCATATCATTTGTCATCTGTTATAATCCTTACTTCTCAACATAATGGAAATATTTTAACATGATAGCTTTAGAGTTGCAAGAACCCTTGTGTGCCTATAACTTTACTTCAGAAAACCAGATTCATGTTCACTGACTGTCAATACATCAAGAACTGTGGAAGGCATGTGAAATGCTATAACTTTTCAAATCTACCCCTAAGTATCATTTTATCAATTTTCAGTGAAATAAAACAACTGTGGGTCCCAGAAGGTAAGAAACCCTACCCAAGGACAATCAGCCAGACTATCAAGTTTCAAATTCAACCAGCAGCAATATCCAGCTTCTCTCTGCTCTGGCATGCCACCTGCTCCGTGCAAGGAAAGCAACCACTGTCCTGTGAGCAAGTTTAGTGCTCAGTATCATGAAACTAAAAGTTTCTGGATTAAACTGATTCTCATTTCTCTCTAGCAGTCATTCTCCTGGCTGGATATATGACTCTGAGTAATATTTCAACATCCCAGTTCCTCAGTTTCCTCCCTGTTAGAGTGGTTATGTTATAATAGCATAATCCCACAAAGCCTTTGGGAGGAAAGAGAAAGTGTGAGCGCTGTTGGTAGCTCTGTCCAGCTCTGCACACTGTTTCTGCATCTTTCTCTTCTGTGGCTACTCCATTTCTTTTTTCTATTTTCAGTCCTCCACAGAGTAGATACTAACCAATACTTACTTGTTTTGTGATTTCTGGTTTTATGTCTATGACAGTTCTCTCATTTTCCAGAATATAAAATCCAAAATGGTATTTGACTTCCATGTAAGAGCCTGACAGTCACACTTAAATGCTTAAGGAAAATAAGGGTGTAGTCAAAGCTGTCAGGACTAGATGGGGATTGTCACACAGGACTGGGCATTTAGTGACAGGAGCAACACAGGTGAATGTAACTTTTCTCTCTCCATTTTTACACATCTTTGTGTGCTCAGAAAGGGAACCTTAATATTGGGAGCCCATGAAAGAGTCTATTCAAAATGTAGTGATGAACTGTGTAATGTATGTTAGTAATTAAAAAACTGCTTAGTTCTCTTCTCAGGATTAAGAGCTTCTCAGAGATTGTGAATAAGTTAAGTGAACATTTAATATTCCTTTGATACATGAATTAATGTGCATCTTTGTATTACATAATTAAAAATGTCTTTGATGTGAAGGTCTTAGATTTATCCTAGCAAATTAAGTATTGAACAACTGATCTCTACGTTTTTTCATAAGGTACGCAAGTCAAATCAATTGATGCTGAGATTGGATGTTGGCCATCGCAGAGATGATGCAGTGGTTTCATTGGAATCTAACAGCACTATATGTCTTCTGAGGAGGAGGAAGGCATGGTGGTCAGTTCCTGAGAACTACCTTAGTCGCTTAGTATTTAAACAGTAAACACAATTTAAAACATGTCAAGAATGAATGGCACATAATCAAATACTTGAAGAGACTCATAATGCAGGAATGTTTCCACTTATCATATAGGCAACTTTAAGAAAAAAATAGAATATTAGCAGTAATGAAAATGATTCCAAGAAAGTAGACAAGATTAGCTGGAAAACTAAACTTTTATTCTACATTAAATGAAAAATGTACTAGTAATAAAAGAAAATATCACATTAAAATGAGATGCATGCAGCAAAATTAGCTGTAACGTGTTTGAAAGCATTGAGTTCACATATTGAACTTTTCCTATCATTCATACATCATAGTAAAATAGCAACTGTGTATTGCACTATATAGAACTATGGCAGAGACATAGCTCTCCAGGCCCTTACACTATTTAATGAAGAGGTCTAAGAGTAGGTTAATATCATGATAGTTATTCTCCTTACAAAAAGAAGTTTTATTTATGTATATATGTGTTTGTCTGTGTGGGTGCATGACATGTGTTTGCTGGTGCCTATATCAGAAGTTATCAGATCCTCTATTTCTAGAGTTACAGGCAGCTGTGAGTCACCTGACAAGGATGCTGGGACTGAACTTGGATCCTCTGGAATAGCAGAAAACACTCTTAACTGCTGAACCACTTCTACAGCCCACAGTTATTCCATTCTAACAGAGGGCACCAGACCAACTATATCTAGCTAACATAATCCCATCGGGCTCTCATTACTTCAGTTTCAGTCACAGGTTCTGAATTTGATCACTTTCTGCCTTCAGTGTAGACATGTGCTGTTACTTTGCTGGTAATCACTATACTGATTTCCTCTCTTATTCACAAATGTGACTGGGCACCATCTACCTTCAAAGTTCATCCTACTTAAATGATCAACTACTCACAGCCCAAAGATTTCTTACTTTATACAAATTTAACATTAATTCTTTTCTGAAGTAGCAGTGGGAGTTGGAGGAGGGGGTCTCATAATTTGGTGTAGGGAGGAGTCTCATACTTAGGTGTAGGCAAGAGTTTCATAATTAGGTGCAGGGAGGAGTTTATTTGTCACAATAGGAATATATTGTATCTCTGTGAGATTGAGGCCAGCATGGTCTACATGGCAAGCTCTTGCTTAGCTGAGGCTAAAGGAAGTCCCTGTCTCACAGAGAGAGAGAGAGAGAGAGAGAGACAGAGACAGAGACAGAGACAGAGACAGACAGAGAGACAGAGAGAGACAGAGACTAAAATTACTAAAGTAATTCCAAAACATAGAGCAGAATAGCTTGATTTTCACTAGATGAAGTAAGAAAGAGGAAATAATTACTGAATAAACAATATATTCCTAATGCAAGGACAGACATGCTTCGGTTTTTATCTACCTGATAACCACAACCACAGTGCTGGACTGTACTAGTGCATCCTCTCCATTACTGTGACAAAACACTCTTATTAACATTGACTTGGGGAGGAATGGGTTTATTTTGTCTTTTATTTCGCGGGTTACAGTTCACGAGGGAGCACAAGATAGGAACTCAGGGCAGAACCTGGGTGCAGGAGTTGGTGCACATGCCATGGAGGAATGCTGCTTACTGGCTTGCTCCTCTGGCTATCTCTCAACCTGTCTTCTTATATAACATGGCCCCATGTGCCCAGGGGTGGCACCACAAACAGTGAGCTGGGTGCTTCCCTATCACTCAAAAATCAAGAAGATGCCCCACAAGCATGACCACAGGTCAGTCCAATGGAGGAAATTCCCCAGTTGAAGCTCCCTCAGCCCAGGTATGTCCGGTTGACACCAAAGCTATACAGTACATGGACACAGCACATCCCTTGTGACTGTCAGAACAGGACCTTCTATTCATTTAATAAGCTCATATGAACCCTAATGAAAACCACAGCATTTCTGCCTCTGAAACTGGTTCTCTTCCCTGAAAAAATGTCAGTTTCATAAAACAAAAATCACTACATTGCAACATTATGGTGATGTTTGCCAAGATAAGACAAGATACTAGAAACAAGAAGTCTTTGATAAACTGACCATGGAGTAACTGAATAACAGTGAAAATAACAGGAACTAGAATAAGAGAGGAAAGGAAGGAAGGAGGGAGGGAGGGAGGGAGGAAGGAAAGAAGGAAAGAGAGATGGGCTCCGTTGATAAAGTGCTTGCTGTGCAAACATGAGGAACCCAGGAAAAGGAAGAGGTAGAAGGTGACAGGAAGGGAGAAGCCACAAGAGACAGAAGAGAAAAAGCAGAGGGAGAAAAATCTAGAGGGAGAGAGTGATGGAGACAGAGAGGGAGAAGAATGAGAGTGAGAGAAAGATAGAGGTAAAGAGATGGGGAGGAGAAGATGGGGAGAAGGAAAGGGAAAGAGAGACAGGGGAAGAGGTAAAGAGAAACAGGGAGGAAGAGGGAGATCGACAAGGAGAAAGAGGGATAGAAAGACAGGGCGGGAGGGGAGAGAGAGAGAGGGAATGGGGTGGAACTGATAGATTTTTAGAACTGGTGCCAGTAAAATAATGGATTTACAAAAGCCTTTATTTCCATAGTGTTTGCATAATGCTAGATATTTAAATTCTCATGCTGATATTTAAACTGTGAAAGTAACAAGAGATACAAATAAAATTTAAAATACAGGTGACATTTTTCAGCAAGAAGAAAATTACAGTATCATTATAATCTTCAAGTATCTTTCCTTAATTGTTAATGTTGAGTCTTCATACACCAGTGCAAACAACTATGACCTCAGTATGCATTGCTAACCTGCATCAGAACCCTAGCAGATAATATGGTTTACTCTTAGGGAAACATGGCTAAAGAGACCCAGAGTTTGGTACTTGGAATTCTTGCCCTATTGTTAAGGCTGAGATGTAAGTACAGAATGAAAAACTACCTCATATTATTACAAACGTTTCTTTGTCCTAAAGTGACCTTTGAGCCTGAATAAAATAGCAAGATCTGCAGTATTCTGATGTCCCGGAGCTCAGTTCAGTCTACAAATGTATCACACTTTCTAAAAAGTTGTATCTTGAAAAGGTTTAAAGTTATCTAATTACATATCTACTTAATTGTAAACTCCAGAATCATTTTACATGGAAATTAGCTCAAAAAAGTGTGGGTATTCCAGATATTTAAGATGAAAGAGTGTAAGATCATAGACATCAGTGAAGTGTCCCATATTCTCTTTGTTTTGACACAGACGACTGGAGACATAATATTCTTTGCCGAAAGGAGAATTCAGAAGCATATACGGGTGCCCCTCTTTCTCTTCCTCTTTCTCTTTTCCCCTCCCTCCTCCCCTCCTTCTTTCCCTTCCCTATTTCTTGTGTTTCTCTCATTCTCCGAGTCTTTCAATATACACTCTGCAGTCTCTTATTCTTTAGAATTTGGTGAGTTGTGGCCTTCTGTGTGCATCACACTCTGTTGTATAAGGAAGCTTTATGGGCGAGAATTGAGGGATGCATTAGTTTTCTCATTACCCCTTGTTCTGCTTTGTTCCGTGAACCTTAGGTGTAGAGCTTTGTATTAGTCAGGGTTCTCCAAAGAAACAGAACCAGTAGAATGAATATGTATAAAGATTTATCAGCTTAGCTCACAGGATAGAGTCCGAGTAGTCCAACAATGGCTGCACCACACTGGAGAGGCTGAGAATCTGTAGTCGCTCAGTCCACAAGGCTGGATGTCTCAGTAGTCCCAATCCGGTGCTGGAGGTCTGACAAATTCCAAAATATCAGCTAGTCTTCAGTCTACAGCAGCAAGATGAACTCACCAGCGA
>NW_008353490.1:3387704-3395083 GCF_000622305.1 Nannospalax galili
GGTCTCCTCTGCCTTGGTCATTTATACCGGCTGCCATCAGAAGGTAACACCCACATTTAGGGTGTGTCTTCGGCTTTAGATGATCCAATCAAGAAGTTCTCTTTCGTTTCAGTTAATTTCAGATCAAATCAAGTTGACACCCAGGATTAGCCATCACAAGCTTCAACTATAGATGTGTCACCTAGTATATTCTCATACCGGTTGTGGAATTCTGAAGTTATAAACCATCATATAACATTCATGGATTGAAAAATATCTTTCAAAATTTCTTTCCTCTCTTATCAGAGATTTTTAAGTTTGAAAAGCAATGGAGAAAGTAGCAATTCACGTATTCTTTTTGTGAAAAATATTTAATTAAGTAATAAAATCATGTATTATTGAAAAGTATTAACAGAGTTTCCTTTAAAAGTGTACAAATTATCTCAAATAATATTTACCAAATCATATTCTCTCCCTCTCTTAGAGGGAGAGAGGGAGAGAGAGAGACAGAGAGAGAGAGAGACAGAAAAACAGAGACAGAGAGAGACCTCATAGAACACGGAGGCATTACCTCTGAAGGAAGGCACAATTTCACAAATTCTTTTACTTTTTCTAAAAGCACTGTTGACTGAGCCAAATATTCTTTTATTGTTCAAGGCATAATGAAAAGCATTACTGTTCTTTTTGAGGCTCAGGCTGATACAGAAAAGAAAATGTATAATAAAGACTGTGTGCTTCAGCTGGATGGGCAGACACTGAAGCTCAAGGGGAGAACAAAGAGCTGCTCTGAAGTGAAAGGGTGGGGGACCCGGGAGGAGTTCCTCTAAGGGGGAAGGGATTAAAGCTGCATTTTTTAGCATATTTTGCAGTGTTTTTTTTGAAATATTGCTCTAAGAAAACAGAGCAATACTGTGTCACATTGAAGAACTTAGCGGCTGCTGTAGACAAACTCTCCATCAGACTGTTAGTAAGCCTAGGCTGAGGACATTGTGACATCCCACACCAGACACGCTAATGCCTATTCAAAGTGACTGAACTACTGACCATCTGACTTTTCCAACTCATGACCACAATCCAGGGAGACATAAGAGAATACTTCAGAGAGCTTCAAGGTGGCATAATCAAGCAGGAGCAGGGAATGGCCACGTCCTCAATAGGTGCCTACTGAATAAACATGTTTAAGCCTCTGGGGGAAAAAAAGTTCTGGAAAATGGAAGAGAAAATGATATTCCTCTGATGGGACTGAGAGTGTGTCTTAGAAAAGAAAGCCTTAAATTGTGAATGCCTTCATTTGCTTGGAAGGAAATGACAACACATTTAAAGACCTTGAGGTACAGAGTGAAATAATTCAACGGAGATTTTGAAATATGATCTTGCAAACAACTGAGAAGGTTTTTGGAAGACTGCACTGATAAGGTGCTATTAGAAGGCTGCTCCAATAGACTTAAAAATAATCCATCAAAAATAAGGATGTTCGAGAAAGGAAAAGGACACAGAAAGAGTTCCTAGGAAGTTTGAAAAACTGATGTGGTTTGTTTTAAAGAACGCTGCCCTTGAGATGTGGCTGAGATAATCAGTTACTGGAAAGCAGACAACTTTGGTTCTGACCATATGCTATGGGTGGCTGGTGTGTTTAGGCCACGGATGAAATGCTGGTGTGTTTAAGGCCACGGATGCTGTTAGCACAATGAGAGAAACGGGAACCCAGCATGAAGCAAGAAAAGGGCTCAATGTCAACACCTGACAATGCTTCCCAAAGTTTATGACTATACCAGCACTCTTTCACACAGGGGCATGTTTGGAGAAATCAGTGGTTCAATGTGGAAGTCTCTCTTCACTTTGCACCTCTCCATTTTGCAGGGGCTATGCTTGACCTGGCATCCCAATAACGCTGCACACTAGAATCTTTTCCTAGGCATGTTCCCCATATTTCAATCACCTTTTGTAGCAGTCATCTACACCTGTCAATCACCTGTTAAGCAGTCACTCAACAGAGTGATATTCTCTTGGAATATGGAAAGATTTTTCTAAGGGATTTATTCAGGTCCACTCATTCTTAAACAATCTAATGAATTTAATTATTTATGTTGTTTACTTTTCAAAACAAATTAAAAGAGAAACAACTGAATTGGTAAATAAATCATTTAAAATTTTTGAAACATAAATTTTGGGCACATAAATAGAAATTGGAATTGAATAATTAAATGACATTCTTACAAAAAGATTATACATTTATTAGACAGTTTTAAATACTTATATTGAAAAGAAAATTAAAATAAAATGAAAGCCAGTGTAGGGTATAGAATTCTAATACTAAGACATATTAATGCAGTAATACCTGAAATCATTTAATGAGTGAAAACTCATTAAATTCGCTGTATGATAGACTTTTGATAAAATGCTACCCTAGTAATTGTGCCAAAAGAGCAAATATTCTAATGATTTTTGTCATTTCAGTATTAATGAAAGCAGAAGTAACTCAGTCACCAAACTTTATGGTCATGGAACCTGAGAGGTGGCTCACTGGTTAAGAGCACTGGCTGTTTTTGAGGAAGACCCAGGCTTGGTTCCCAGCTCCCACATGGTTGCTAATGACCATTCAAAACCTCAGTTCCAGGGGATCTGACACCCTCTTTTGACCACTCAGATATTACATGACAGAGGGTGCCCTTATATGCATGCAGGCAATACAGTCATATACATAAAATAAAAACAATAAACAAAATGATTTTTTGTTATGATCATGTGGTATTTTAACATACATTTCATGTTATACTAATTTTGTTGTGGAAAAGCATTATGTATTAGCAACAATAAACTATGGGAATATATTTTATTAGAAAAAACAAAATGACACAAGTAATATAAATGAAACTCAAGGGAACAAAGAAAGTATAGGAATTATGTTAAAGAAAGGCTACATTTTGTAGGTGGCACACTGAGATGATCTTTAGTCTCTGTGAACAGAAAATGATTAACCTATTGCAAATAAAAGCATTAATTACAATCTTTATTTACATAATGATTTTAAATATCAACACGTTGGAAATGACATCATGCACAAATTTGAAAATTTCCATGAAACATTTATATATATACACATATATGTCAAATATATGAAAGATAATTTTTAAAATGTATTTGAAAGAATGTATTAGTCATGAAAAATAAATTTATCTGTAGTAACAAATAATCCCAATATATCAGTAGTTTAACTTTCAATGGTTGTTTTTTCAAGAACAAAGTCTCTTTAAAAATACATATGCAAGGAAGTTGTGGTAGAAATGAGAAATCTCTGGTGGAGTTGGTCCTTGAGGACTCAACACAGATGCACTTTTATCACCCGGTCAGTCATTGGCCTCATCAGGGAAAGAATCAAGAATAAAGAGTTTGGCTAGTTGCTTTCAATGCCAGAACCTGTAAAGGCAGCGGTCACTTTCAAACACAGTTCATTATCAAGAATGCAAGCTTTATAGGAAATGTAGTCTCTCACCTTCCCTGTAAAGACAGAGAATAATAGTATCTACTGGAAGTGTTCATCAAGGGGTGTAAAACTTACTCATGAAAACAGGGACCTCTTCAATAATTTGTTGAAAGTGGGAGCAGAAAAAAGGACACAGAGATAAGAAACTTCTGAAATTCTAGCTTTACAAGAGCTTTACCGGCTTGGTAAGAGGAAATTATACTGGGTTAAACAGAGGGGCCGGATCTAACCACAGAGGTCTTTGTGTGAGAGAGAGAGAAACCTGGAAGTAAGATGAAAAAGTGAGCTAACAGAACAAAGATCAGAATATGACAACTGGTTTCCAAGATGGCAGAAGGGACCTTGACTAAGGAAGATACTGAGAAAGAAAAAACAAAAAATGGGTTTCTTCAAAAGCTTCCAGGAGGAATTAGGCCTGAGGGAATCTTAATTTTAAAAAACAATTTAGTAACTAAGTGTTCTAAATAACATTGTTTTCTCTAGTCATTATGCATGGCTGGATTTTTTGCATTCATTAAAAAAAATCTGCATACAAATCCTCTCATTTTTTTCAAGGCCCATGTTAGATTTCAAGTTCTCTACCTGTACTTCCCAAATGACTTAATGGAGACAAAAACCAGTAAATGTATTATTTTCTAGCTATTATCTTACAGATTTTGTATTTAATCATTCTTCTTGAGTTATCCCTCAGTTTAAGGGCAAACTCATTAAATTCAAAAGTCAGAATTATACATACAGCATATTACTTGCAGTGCTTTCAGAGCGATAGAAATATGGCATGATAAAACTATATTTTTTCTAATTAATTTAAAATGTACATATTACTTAACATATTTTAATGTGCTGTCTAAGAAAAGAGCTAATTTCAAATACTAATTTTGTTTGTGCAGAAAGACTTAAGGATAAACTTAATTCCCTTTTGAATTCTATTTTTAGTTACAAAGAATTTTTAAAAAGTTATGAAAATAAATTATTGTATAATAACATCAAGAGTGTTTACTCCCAGGTATAATAATGTGGGTTGATTTAAACACTGAACTCATGATTATTTATTAAAGGTTCTCCATGTCTGTTTGTCCATCTATAGTATTTGTATCTAGCTTTTCATCTTACTCTGTTATGATTTGAACTGTGTCTCACAGAAATTCAATATGAAAATGCTCCCATTCCTCACAGTCTAATCTGAATTATATTGCTGGAAGGTATTTGAAGACAAGTAATGTGAGCCCCTCTTCTGGGTGACAGGTGTCCTTGGGAAATGGAGAAATTTAGACACTGAAGGAGAATGCATATGACACTGGGAGATACATTTACAAGAAAAAGGACATGACATGGCCAGGAAAGTCAGATGTGGGGAAGAGGCTCACTAGTCTAGTGGCAGAAAGCAGGTCCTGTGATACCTTGATCTCAGGCTGAAAGCCTCTGGGACTGAGAGTAACTGTCTGTCATTTATACATTGAGTTTGTAGTACCTAGTTATGGCAGCCCAACAGACTGATAATCTTTGGGGCTGGAGGTTTCTTTTCATTTTCAGAATCCATTTAACTCTATCTCCTTTTACAAATTTTGAATGGCTGTGCTAATGGAGTTTCCCTTGGATTTTTTTTTTTCCATCTCAGCTGAAATTGCCTATTATTTTTTTTTTTTGATACTATGTGCAACTTCTGAGAGAATAAGACACAGCCATTCCCTAACTCTCAGTGTTTTCACACTAAGCTTAATGTTGAATTCATTTATTGTCAATGAAGTTTTCTGCTTAGATACTCTTTTGTAAATAAATGATTTATACCATAGTAACAGCTACATCCCCTGAAGTTTGCTATCCCTTGGAATTTTTATTTTTGTTTGTGTTATAGTTCACACAATTTTCTCTCTCTGGTGTCAAAGCAAGAAAGTTCACAATAGATTCACTAGTTCAAATTTCCTCTTGTCAGCTGTTAGAGCATGCAGTCTTATAAATATATTACATAAATTGTCTCACCTAAAGATTGTTACATATTATAACAAATATAAATTTCCTGATAAATTTGCTCTAGCTTCAAACATATCTAATTAGATTCCATAAAAAATCTGGTTGATTGGGATAGCTATTTCTAAAACTACAAAGTTGCCAGCCAAAGTTAAACTTCCTCCTTAAATTTCCTAACAGTTGCTGAGATTCAGAAGGATGTATGACTGTGAAGTTTTGTAAAATAGTAATGTGTTATAGGGATTGATGCTTTCAGAATTTACAATTTTAAAATATAAAAAAATAATTGAGTGGCCATTTGAATGAAAACTGACACCAATAGTCAGGAAGCAAGAATGCTACACATCATTTTAGAATTTTCAACAAGAATAGTCTCAGTTTAGTTTTTCCTATGAGAATAAATGATATGTGTCTTTTGTGATTAGATAGTCCTGACAATACACGCCTGGTGTGTGGTTTTATTGAAGTATAAATAGTATTTTGTGTTTTGTGTGACATCATTTTTCTCTTACTTTGAAATAACGTCACAGAATATGACTGATAGGATGATAGAAGTAATCAGATTGTGACATTTTTATCCCACATTGAAACAATAATTCTGTAAGTTCAAGATCATTCTGTAAAACTATACACAAAGACTACTAATTTTCTGCTTATATAAGTGTATAAGACAAAATTGAGTTGACAGTGAAAAGCATTATTAGCATTACATGAGTCATACATATCATCAAAATGTCACTTAAAAATCAAAGGAAAGGTGTGCACAGTGAAGGAGACTGGCATGTGCCAATCAGCAGCAGATTTCATAAATAAGGGGAAAATCAGTCTTGTGAACAAGCTATTATTACTTCTGAAAAGAGCAGTTTGTACTTCAGAAGACCAGTAATCAGATTTGGTTGTCTTAATTTTATTTTAGAATGATTGATGTTAGATTTGCAGTACTGTCAAAACCTCAGTAAGCCAAATAGTTAAGTATTTGTGACTATTGACACAATGTAAAATAGAAAGAGGCAAATGCAGAAGCCTGGTACAGCATGCTGTTCATCAAGCCTCCTTCCTGCCTTTTCCGCTAGAAAAAAGGCAAAGCCACAATCATACACCATTTTAACTGTGCTCAGGAAATGTTTAACCATAGGCTTCATAAAATAAGATCCAGGATTATCAGGACTATGCCAGTTGTGTACCTGAATGCTTGAAAGAGACACAAGTTGAAGATTACAGTTGGAAAAGTATCCAAATTAAGAGCCGAAGAACTGGTGCTCATTTTGTACTACTGCTCATATAAATTGGTTTAACGTCCAGGCCAGACATTCAATATTGGTCAATGATTGAACTGCACTTTTATTTTTTATTATCATATACTCATACTATAAAATCATGGCTTTAATTTCAACATTTTCATATACATATATCATATATTATATACTTTGCTAATGTTCTCCTTATACCACCCTTTTCCTTTTAAAAATATTTTTAATTTATTTATTTTTATTTTATGTGTATAACTGTTAGGCCTACATGTAAGTGCACCCATGGCATGCAGTGTCCGGGGAGGCCAGTAAAGGGTGTCATATCCCCTGGAACTGGAGTTACCAACTGTTGTTAGTCATATGTGGGTGCTGAGATTACTTTGTCTTTTGCAAGAGCAGCCAGTGCTCTTAACCACTAAACCATATCTCCAGACCCATCCATCACCCTTTCTAATCCTCCTATCTTCTACTGGACCCTTTTCTCTTCCCAAATAGTTCTCTTTCTACTTTTACACAATCGATAAATCATCAATCAACAGATGGATGGGTGAAAGATAATAGATGAAGATAGATAGATAGATAGATAGATAGATAGATAGATAGATAGATAGATAGATATATGATAGATAGATGATAGATATATAGATGATAGATAGATGATAGATACATAGATAGATAGATAGATAGATAATAGATAG
>NW_008353490.1:3395235-3399176 GCF_000622305.1 Nannospalax galili
AGATAGATAGATAGATAGATAGATAGATAGATGATAGATAGATAGATAGATAGATAGATAGATGATAGAGAAATAGACAGAGAGATAGAGAGATAGATACCTACAGCAATAGTGTCAGCATGCACAAGACCCATGCAATCTCAAGCAGACAAAAGTCCAGCACAGAACTGTGGAAATAGGCAGAACTATTATTGGCAGCTGATTATTGGTGTGTGAGGAAGAACTGATCTTCTTAAAAAAAACTTTTTAAAATCTTTTATTTATTATTTTATTTTATGTATATGAGTGTATTACCTATATGTATGTTAAGTGTACCCATGTTGTGCAATGCTCCGTAGAGGTCAGAAATGGGCATCAGATTCCCTGGAAATGGAGTTGAAGATGGTTGTTAGGAGTCATGTGGGTACTGGGAACCAAACCCAGGTCTTCTGCAAGAGCGACCAGTGGTCTTAACCTCTGAGCCACCTCTCCAAATCCTAAAGAGCTTTCTTAAAGGGACTCTAGATAGGCTGACTAGACTTCAGTGGATGAACTTTCACTGAGGGTCATCTGAGGACACTGACTTGACTCAATAGGCCTTAACACAAATGACAGAATGTATAAATTTCAGTGAAGGGGCAATGGGAGGATGCCAACGGAAGAGAGGGTATAAAGATGACTAAGACGTTCTGTGTGAAATACACAAAAATTCAATAAAACATTTACAAAAAATAAATAAATAATCAGAAGACAGATGATAAATTGTGATAGATTGATAGATGGATCATGAATGGATAGATGATAAACAGATAGATAATAGGTAAATAGATGATACATAAGTTATGAGACAAATAGATTAATGGATATTTCATAGATAGATACATGATGGATAGATTTAGATGATAGATCATAGATAGATAAACATATAGACATGGAAGATAAATACTAGATCATAGACAGATAGATGATAGAAGACAGATGATTGATAGATAGGTATTACATATAAAGCAAAACACAATATTTGTCTTTCTAAGTGTGCTTCATGTCACTAAACATGATCTTCAGCTTCCTCCACTTTCCTGCCCATGCTATTACCCTCCTCATGGCTGAATGAAAGCTGCCACTATCCATTCATCTGCTGATGGACATCCAGGCTAATTCCATAGCCTAGAATGAGCAGGCATCTCTTGAATGTTGACTTATATTCCTTTGAGTATATTCCCAGGATTATGTATAAGTCCTACTTTAATTTTCTGAGGAACTTACGTATTGATTTCTGTAGTGTCTATATCAAATTACTCTCCCACCGCAATATATATGGCTTCCTTTTCTACCAGATCCTCACCAGGCTTTGTGGTCTGTTTCTTGAGAATAGCAACCATGACTTGAGTGAGATGGACTTTCCATGCATTCTAGCTCAGGAAGAGTGAAAGCTGAAAATGGTTTTAAAATTTTATCTCTTCTTATAATCATCCTATTAAGTATATGATATAGCAAATTTCAGAAAGAGAAAATCTTACTGCCAGGCATATTAGTAGATGCCTGAATATCAACACCAGAGAGAGTTGGGAAGGAAGATCGGGAATTCAAGATCATTCTCCATCACAGAGTGAGTTTATGGCTAGTTTGGGCTACAAGAAACCCTGTCTGAAAAAAAAGTAAGAAAAAAGGAAAGAAGAAGGTAGAGAGTGAGGGAGGAACAAGGAAAGGAAGGGAAAAGAGTAAATGAGCTTACTAAAGAATGAACGTTTTCTTCATTAATGATGCGCCTTATAGAAATGTACACTAATAGGGTTGCTTAACTAAGAGGAAATTTCATGCTGAAGAACAGTATTTTGGAACATTTTGTATACGGCACAGCCTTCCAAGATTGTCCCTGAATACGTCACCTGGACCCTGGTCCTATCTTCTCTTGTTTTTCTCCCCTTGCTCCCTCCTCTTCCTCCCCCGTCATCCTTCTTTATGGACAGGATCTTTCTATTTAATCCTGGCTGACCTCAACATCAAGATCCTCCTGCCTCAGCCTCCTGAGAACTGAGACTATAGGCATGCACCCCTATACCTAGAAGGAGCTTTTATTTGCACTACAGATTTTTGGTTTGTTCTGATATCAAATATGAATCATAATAATGAGTATTTCACAGAGTTTATGAAAGGAAAATTCTTCTCTAAAATTTCAATTAAGCTTCACTACAGGTTTTAGCCTGGGACCGGATGTGATATATACTTACTGATCATTAACCTTACCTACCGTCATTGTTTCCTAATTATACTTGCTCCTTAGAGTTTCATTCAAGGTAATTGCTTCCTGTAGAACTTTCTGTAACGATGAAACAATGTTCTTTATCTTCTTTCTGATGTACTGGCAACTGAATAATGTAAATATTGAAAACTTGAAATGTGTCTGGAATGACTGGTGGATGGAAGCTTTAATTTAAAGATAAATTACTGCAGTTAGCTGGTGGGTGACAACTCTATCAGACAGTGCAGGTGGGCTTTTGCATCCTACTCACTCCAGCTGGGTATACCCATCTGTACACAAAGGTGCAAGGTTAACAGCATCCAGTCTTCCACCACATCTACGTTTCACTATAGAGCATCTAGCTTTTATAGGATGTTTTTGAAATACTTTAAGTCAGCCTCTCACATCCCTTTGACATCTGAACACTTACTCAGCTACACAGTAGATGAGAGAAATAAACAATGTGATTAATTTTAGGGGAATGTTGTGCAAGATGACCATCATGAATCCTGGCACAGAGCCTTGGGTAAATAGTTTGCCTAAGGACATGACTATTTTGGACAAAGTCAATACTAGAATGTGGTCAGATCTCTGCTTTCTACCCATTTCTAATTTCCATTCTGCCTCACTACAGGATGGAGTCCTGTGGTACCAGCCAAACCACAAAACGTCTTTTAAGAGGAAACAGAAGCTATAGCCAAAACTTACTGGAGATGGCACGTGGAGGTGTAGGTAAAGATTAAAGCACAAGAGAGTGAGTACAAACGTGTTGAAGTAGATGCTAGTCATGGAAACTGTACGCAATCAGTTTTAGGTTTGATGAGCAGTCTCCATGTCTCTGTCTCTTTGTGTCTCTGTCTGCTCGCTCTCTTTCTTTGTCTCTCTCCTCTCTCTCTCTCTATATATATATATGTGTGTGTATATATATGATATACACATTTTGTCATATATACAACATAGGCACACTAGGCTATAACATTTAAAGTTAAATAAAACATTTTTCTTCAATATGCACTTTAAGCAAATCGAGTTTAAAAAAAACTGATTTTTCTAAATTATCTAAGCAGAACTGGAGGGCTACTTTCATGGGATCATGAAAGATTCCTTCCAATGCTCTGATTACATGAGATGTCAGACATTAATTTGACTAATTGAACAGCTTGAATAACATGTTTGTAAAGAAGTCAAAGGAACTCAAAGTGAGACCCCAGAGAGGGTATTCAACAGGATGTTTGTGCTTCCCTTGTTCAATTAAAAAAATAAAATCTTTCTTGAAGTTATCATGACAAACACAGAAAGGTCATCTCTCAGCCACTATGACAAGAATGTATTTAATCTCACAGACATCAAAGCATTTCTTTTGTTCTAAGAGCTTATGCATTTGATTTTAACCCTAAAACACTGGTGTGCTCCCTGGTATAAATCATCAGACTTTACAAGCATGAGATCAGAGTTATCGGAAATGCAGAAGAAAGCAACTCAGTTGGCCACATTTATCAACAGGGAAACACTGACTTTTTAAGACAAACTATCAATGTATTTATTTCTAAATGCAATCAATTTTGGGGGAATGGGAATGTGGTTCAGAGATAGAATGCTGATTTCCATGTGTGAGACCTTGGGTTCAATATCTAGTGTTACATACATACACCCAAAAAAATTCCAGCAAATTTGGACTAGGGAGGATGCTCCATCAGTAAACTGACCACCAAATATACAT
>NW_008353490.1:3399252-3403269 GCF_000622305.1 Nannospalax galili
AGAGACATGAAGATTCCAGGGGCTTATTGACAAGCCATTGTAGATAAATCAGTGAGAGGAAAGTTCCGTAAAAGACCTTGTCTCAAAAGGAAAGGTGATGAATGACTGAAAAAAGACACCTGACATGGACCTCTATCCTCCACATGCACCCCCTCACACACACACACACACACACACACACACACACAAGTGCCCACACACAATCACATACATACAAAAAAATACATAAGGTAAAATGCCATCAAATTTCTCAATGCGTTAAAGATATCCAGTTACTAATCTCATAAAACCTGGTAAAAATTTGAAGACTCTGCCTAGAATATGTCTTTAGATGGATGAGGAAGATGTGGGCACCCCTACTATACCGCACCACCCGTCAACCCAAAACTCCAACCTCTGTGCTCCTTTGCCACCCACTGAGTCCATCCTGGCCACAAGCACTTCTCGTGTTCACCTTGCAGGGCTCACCATGGTCTTTTTGAGAGCTGATCAGATACTCAGAGCCCCATAACGCCATGTAATGTGTCCCTTGAGTCAGCGTCCAGGCTGTACTGCCTGAAAGACCTCAGGCACAATGCCCCCGTCCTGAGTCTGCACACACCCTTCCAGACCAGAGAGACATTGCAGTTCTCTCCACTGACCCTTTCATTCCTCTCAGCCCTGATCTGCTACCTCTCTCCTCGCAGCCTGAGACCTGGCCTAACACGTTTACGTTTTTCATCTGGGCAGATGAGCTTTGGTTGTTACATTTTAAAATTACACAAATGATATGCTGTAAAAAAAAAAAAAAAAAAAAAACAAAAAAAAAAAAAAAAAAGTTTTTTGCTCATTAGCAATCAGTAACCTCTTCAAGTTCCATAGCCCATACTGAGCCCTCTCCTTCACTGAAATAGCACTCAAGAGTCCTGCTGTGCTCTGTCCAATCCTCTTCCTTCAGAGAACTGCCCCCAGCTACCTCCACATTGTCCCTTCTCCCAGGTCATTCAGCAGAGTGGCTGTGTCTTCCAGGAGGTGCCCTTGTTGCATGCTGGGACCTTACAACCTCTGAAACCTCTCTGAAAGACCCAATTGGATTTACTGTTAAGGGAAGAGACAGTGGCCTCTGCCTTCCCTAGCTCATTGCACAGACCCCCTCTTTTCCTCTCCCTCACCTGCCCTCTGCTGAAAAAAAGAGCTGGTGATACAGTCCTGTAAAATGCAGCAATGATTTATGTATTTTTTAATTATTTATTTAATAACCACATACTTAGAAGAAGCATTTCATTATAACAGCATTGACATAGTCAATAACAATTTCCAGAACTAAGATGCATCTCCTTCAAAATTGGCTGTAAATTTTTAGGTTTACAGTTGAATTATTACACTTATACAACATTGTACTCAGTATAAACCCTATAGGACATAAAATTAAATGAGGTTTTAAACTTTAAAAAGATCTCCATTTCATTATTAAAATACAGTTTCATATAGAAAAATTCATTTTTAATGCAATTGACATTAAGATATTTGCACATGCGTTTCTAATCTCTATATATCTGATTATTACTAGTCACAGTCAGTTACTTTCTGAGCTCCTTGGCATCTGAGCATGGATATAGAGTCATCAGGTAGATTTCAATGGTAATGTTTTTCACATTTAATAATTACTAACAAGCAAATTTTTTAAATTATTTATTTAATAGCCACACAATCAGAAGAAGCATTTCATTACAACAGCATTGACATATTCAATAAAAAATTCACAGGCAAAAAAAAAATTTTTTAATATTGCGCACCATATAAACCCTATAAGACATAAAATTAAATGAGGTTTTAAACTTTAAAAAAGATCTCCATTTCACTATTTCATACAGAAAAATCCATTTTTAATACAATTGACAATAAGATTCATCTGCGCTTCTAATTGCTATATATCTGATTAATACTAGTCATAGTTGGTTACTTTCTGAGCTCCTTGGCATCTGAGCATGGATATAAAGTCATCAGGAAGATTTCAATGGTAATGTTTTTAACATACACCAATTATTAAGGAGCAAATTTTTATGCTTTGAAAAATTATTTTACTTTTTCTATTTTTTTAAATGTATTTATTTATACACCCACTTCCCAGGTAGCACCCTCCTATTGCCTCCTTCCCCCCACTAGAGCCCTTATACTCTGATATCCCTGCTATTGTCTGCTGTGTTGTCGGCACCCCAGCCATTCCCCACTACTTGCCCTTCTGGTGAATCTAGTCAGCCTATCTAGAGGTCTTTGTTTTAGGAGGGTCAGCTGTTCCTCATCTAGTGGTAATCAGTTGTCAATATTCCTTTTGATAAGATTGGGGTCTGCTGTTCATTTTCCCAGTTCTATGCTGGGTCACTGTCTGAGAATCCCTTTGGCCACCCTGGCCAACAACTCAAAAGAAGGTATTTCCTAACTGGCATTGTTCCTATTATGTAGCCTTTAGCTATACATAGTCACTCTTAAAAATTATATTGGCCCCTTTAATCTTTAGTTATACTTTCCTTTTGGGTATTTAGGGCCATACAGTTAGACCATATTAACTGATTTATTTTTACTATTAAGGTCATTTGAGGACCTGTTACTCAGGGGTCACATGGGTTGGGAGGAGCCCCTGGCTCCTTTCTTTTACCGGTTCTGCCTATATGAAGATAAGTTAAAGGTCCTGACTGACCATAGCTGGCTTCGCTTGGAAGCATGGAGGAAATGATTCCTCTGTGTTGACCCTCTTCTTTATAGACTGGACACTGGTTCAAGTCCATCTGGTGGGGTCTCCTTGGCCTCCTTGATCAAGAGGACAGGTGACCCACCACCATTATAGGACATTTTGAGAGATGCTCATAGTCCCCTGGAACTAGTCGACCTAGGAGAGCTAGGAGCAAAAAGTGTCCTTTATGTCCCTCTGACCAAATTATTATAGGCCTCAAAGTATGTCTGTTAAATACCCAAGAAGGTTAGTTCCACCAGTCTGGTATTTTTAATTACTGTGTGTCATGTAGATAAATCTTGGGCAAATGTGCTATGGAAGAAAAAGCAAAGCTATCTGCAGGAGACCGTTTAGTCAGTTCAGTCAGGGAAACCAAAGGTTGACTGTCTTTGTGTAATGTGTTGGCACTTTCCACCTTATCGAGGCAGAGTGCCTCAAGTTTGTTGTTTCTGTGCTGTGAGTACTCCATGCTAACCGGCTGGTGATCTTCCAGGTGATTTTTTTATCTTCTATCTGTTCCCACTCATGGTCTTAGAACTGTTGGGATTATGGGCATATGCCTTCACAGCTTTGTTTTTGTGGGTTCTGAGGGTCAAATGCCAGTGGTTAGGTTCACATAGCTGGCATGTCTCACCAAACCCACAAACTCATTTCTGATGCTGTTGTACTTTTAACAGCATCATTCTCCCTTTCAGTTTCACTAATGCGTTGCTGAAACGATTAGTGGCTGTTGTGCTTAAATGTGGTGCTGATTAGTCTCTGACCCCAGAAACTCCTGAGCACTCCTGCACAGCCTGTATTCGATCTTGAGACCCAACAGAGAAACAAAGCTGATAGGTTCACAAACTTTGTTTTCCTTACTTGCTAATAAGAGCTATTGATTTGGGAGCTTTTGCAATGAAATAAGGAGCTATGGTCTCATCTCATTTTGAAATTTGAAAGACACATGGAACATGATTGTGTATACCTATAATCCCAACATTCAGGATTCTGAAGCAGAAAGATCATGAATTTGAGGCCAGCATGGACTGACAGAGAGAACCTGTCTAAAAAAACTGAACAGGTAAACAGAACTGGAACATCTCATGCCTCTCCCTTCCTTGATGTTTCTACTCCTGTAATTCTTGGTTACAGAGGGCCTATTAATGTAATACCTAATTCTTTTCAGGAATTCTTTCCTGATCACCATGGAGACCTACTTGGAGACCTGACCCTCTGTATGTCCTTATGACAAAGAAGCTAAACATTCCTGTTCAAACATGATCTCTCTCTCTCTCTCTCTCTCTCTCTCTCTCTCTCTCTCTCTC
>NW_008353490.1:3403938-3423248 GCF_000622305.1 Nannospalax galili
ACCTGGAGATTTCCAATCCTTTGCAATGAAAAGCTAGTTCAGCACAGTATATACTTAATCAATTTTTGCTGGGAAATAGTGAGTAAAATTAGAGAATGCAGGAACAAATAATGGCTATACAAGTTTAGATGGAATAAAGACTATTAAAGTAAATTTGGCTTTATGAGAGAAAAGTATGAACCCAAATAATTTGTTTCTTATAGAATTTTAAATTCCTCTGACATTAAATACCATTAGGAAGAGTAGGTAAATTGGGTGCATGCATGCTTTCTACTTTACTATGAGAAAATATACAGTATCATGAAAAAGTTCTTATTCCTCTTGCTAGTCTCCTTTACTTCATCAAAGAAGAATGGCATCAGTGCTTCTCTAACTGCTGGTACATTGCATAGCTTCAGCTGTCAACTTGACACTCCTGGGGAGTAGCCTGTGATCAAGTCTGTGAGGCATTTTCTTGATTGCTGAATGGTATGAGAGGGCCCAGCCCATGGTGGGTGGTGCCACCCCTAGTCAGGCAGTCCTGGCTTGTATAAGAAAGGAGGCTGAGCACAAGCCAGTTAAGCAAGTCAGTAAGTGGTGTTCCTCCAAGTTCTATGCTTCAGTTGCTGCCTCCAGGTTCCTGCCCTGAGTTCCTGCCTGTCTTCCCCCAGTGATGAACTATGCCTTGGAAATGTAAGAAGAAATAAACCATTTCCTCCCCAAGTTGACTTTGGTCAGAATGTTTTCTCAGAGCAATAGAAATCAAACTGGAACAACTGGTAATCAAATCATTGATTACTGCTAACAAAATTTGTGTGTTGGGTGTACAAGTATAACGTTACCTGAGACTCACAAGTATTGGCAGGTGAAAGTCTTTTGAAGGGGAATGAGAAGATTAAAATGAGGCATCTGATTAAAAAGTGACAGCAAAAGAGAATATATGATCAGAGAGGACTGCTGCTTCCTGCCTGAATGGCATCAAGGAAATGAAGGAATTGCCTCTCCTCTTCCAGTTTCCTACTCCTTGCTTGCTCATGAATTGTGAAATCCATATGGAATGAGCCTGAGGAATCTGATTTTGGGGTTTTACCCTTAGGGTCCTGCAGTTCCATGATCATACTCATTGAATGTGCCCAGTGTTATAAGACGTATTTTAAGACTATTTGCATGGTGCTTATACATGGTCACATATTAAGAGAGAAAATATTTCTGCTTAATTGAAGAGCTACACAAACAATAACTTTCAAACAGACAAAAGTTAAAGCGAATATATTCTTATATGGGAAATGAGCTACAATGTATACTTATATACAGATATGGCCAGTTAAAAACTTAAATATATTTAGTTGTCTAAAGGGGAAGATAGTAGGACATAGGTGCTAGCAATGGGGAAATTAGAAATATGAGGTTCTTTAAAGGCAGATAGGAAAAGAGAGGTAACAGAGAGGGAGCCAGAAAAAAGAAAAATAGCACCAAGGATATTTGAGAAAATCAAACAGAAACATATTACTTTATACACATACTTAATAATATATTATATACATATGTACATATAAGTGTTTATACCAAATGGAGTAATGGCAAATGGAGTAATAATACTCCAATCAACAAAACCTCAGTGCCAGGCACAGGAAACCTCCCTACAAGTTGTTGGTCAGGATGATCATAGAGACTTCCAAAACAATATAGACTATTGCCATTTCCCTTAGCTGTCTCCCAGAACTTAAAGGTAAAACCTTATTGCTGAAGACATGACACACATCAGACACATGACTTGGAGGAATCAAACTGGAACTACCTGGAAGCTTCCTTCATGAGCAGTGCCACTAATAGGATCAGAAGGTGTTGTGCAAGTTGCCAAGGGAGAAAAGTAATTAGTGATCATACCCAGCTGTGAAGCCTATGCATCACAAGGTTAAGCCTAGCAAAATATTCTTAATGTTGCAGTAGTGGCACTTTCATCTTAGCAATAACCAACAACCCTTTAGCTGGACATAAGCCCTGCTCAGTAAGATGGAATTCATGCCTAGTACTATAAACCTAACCAAATACCCATGGCTACAGATGCCAGAGATACTAAAGATGAAATACAGCATACTAACTAATGCTGAAATGAAAACTGGCTTTCTCCAGGATAGAGCTCCCTGGGAGATTAAATTGAGATGGAGTCTGGGTAACATGGAGGGAGTGGAGGCAGAAGAAGAAGGCAAAGAAATTGCCTATATTTTATTATGTAAATGCATAATTATGTAAGCACTGATGTATGAAATTCTCAAAAGAATAAAAATTTTAAATTTTTAAATAAAACATCTCAACCAATGTAAAAGGAACAAAATTTGCAAAAAGTATATTCAGACATGATAGAGAAATACAATTGGAGATTAGAAAATCAGTAAGAAAAAAGAAATCTGTCATGTATCCTTTGAATTTTCCACCAAAAACCCACAAGTCCTGCTTCATATTTCTTCTCCCTTCTGCTCTAGGCTTGTCATGCTTTTTCTATCTTCATCTTTCTTTTATTTATTATTTTTATATTTTATGTGTACAAGTGTATTGCCTGCATGTATGTAGGTGCACCCATGTTGTACAGTGCCCATGGAGGTTAAAAGAGGTATCAGATCCCCTGGAACTGGAGTTACAGATGGTTGTTGACTATCATGTAGGTGCTGAGAATTGAACCCTGATCCTCTGAAAGAGCAATCAATGCTCTTAACCACTGAGTCCTCTATCCAACCCTTATCTTCCTATCTCTAGGCTCACAGCAGCAACATAGTAACATACCACCCAGAAGCCACTAAATGGTTCTGGGCATCATCATCATAGACCCAGAAATCCCCCAATTCCTCCCTACTTGGAATCAGTCACTGGGAACTGCCTCAGTGAAGGCTGCCTTTTCTCCCCAGAGAGACAACCTGCCTTCAGAGTCTCACTTCTTTCTATCATCAGAAGCAAGCACCAGTGATGGCAAATGTGCCTGGCAGGACACTGTTCAGTTCAGATGCCGCTCTAGAGTGGTCACATAATCGAATAGACCTCACCAAACCACATACAGTTCTCATCCCCATAAATTATAAAGAGCAGTGTTTGCATCCTTCCTGCTACATAACTCTTCAGAAAGCATTTCACTTGTGTTTTCAATATGGTTTCACATAATAATTTTAAGTTGCCATGAGAAAGGGGTGAAAGGTGATAAAATGCCAATAAAAATTCATATGTTCCAGATTTTCCACTCAATTGAAAAGTAGTTGCTTTAAAGCAGTATTATGTGATTAAAATTTTGATTTTCTTAATTTCATTAGTTTTAAATTATTTATATACAGGTTATGTTATGATCATGTAATAAAATACTTTGTTTCTGCTGAAAATAGCAACAAGTGAAGTTTTTGTTTTCTTACTTTTCATATACAATGCTGATTTAAAATAACAACAAATTTCTTTATAATGAGCTAAATAAAAAAAACATTATTTTAAGTTGGTACAGTCTGAGAAGTTACTGTTAACTTGTGTAG
Organism: Nannospalax galili; assembly: GCF_000622305.1. NCBI lineage: Eukaryota > Metazoa > Chordata > Mammalia > Rodentia > Spalacidae > Nannospalax > Nannospalax galili. Next base: position 3,407,427 of record NW_008353490.1, read on the forward strand.
CTTAAAAGTGTATTATCCAGAGTGGCTGTTCTGTCCTCCATCTGGCTTAGAAACTGAGAACTCAGCAGACCACCTGAGAGCTCCTGGATCTGGCCTCTTCGTGGTACAGATAGAATCACACTGAAATGGGCCAACAGCCCATGGAAAACAGATGATGCAGAGACTTGAAAGTTCAGTGCCTTGCCAGAATGGGAGGAAGATCACCCACACCTACCACCCCCTCCAAGGCTCAGGGACTTTTGCAGAAGAGGTTGGCACAAAGAATGTAAGAGCCGGTGGAAGGGGTGGAGTGTTAACTGGAAATATCCTCCAGTGCTGGCAAGCTATAGCCACACCTCCTTCCCACGATCATCAAGGAGTAGAGTCGAGGGGGGAATCAGTTACCCCTCCCACCCAATCAGTGGATCTTAGCTGTGTGGGGGGAGGGGCAAAGCCAAGAACACCAAGAGTCACCTCTCTCACCATTTTTTGCAGGTGTTGGGAGGTCACAGAATCTATTTTTGAGTGTGAATTTTACAGCACAGCCAGAAATGTGGGGCACCCGCTCTTCTGTAAACAAACCCCTATGCTATACTCTGTTAAAAAAACAATAAATAAAATATATTTTAAAAGTGTATTATCACTGTCTTCACTGGTTATATTTAAGGACCTTTAAACAAATTTGTTAGAAATTGGCTCCTGTTAGTCACATGTGATATATTACATTTATTGTGAGTTCATATGCTACTGACATACTTTTATATAAAAAATAGTGCATTTATATAAGTAATATCATTTGCAAACTCATCGCATAAAATATGAACACTTTAAAATAAATATATGCCTGTTCATTTTACTGATAATAAATTTTAATATTATACTTAAATAAATTCACTTTTGTAAAATATTGTTGATTGCAATTGGAATTTGATTGAATTATTGAAATTTAATTAAATTATTTGAGGGGGATTTAAAACAATATGGTGGCTTTCATAATTTATCTAACTCAAAGGTATGTGTGTTTGAGGCACTTTATCCTAATGTACTGTAAATGAGTGTGACTGAATGTGTGTGTGTGTGTGTGTGTGTGTGTGTGTGTGTGTTCACACAGGGCAGATGCAGGAAGTACACTTTGTAGAAAAAAATGTGTGTATGTTTGCATATATATGATATTTTCTATTTGAGAAAAATTTCCTCATGAGTACATGAATGAGCATCAAATGATCATCTTGTGACCCCAGTGAACAGTTTGCAAAGTCACATAAATAATACTGTGAAATAGTTTCATATAAAATTCTGCCATTTTCTTGAAAAACAGTATGCATTTCCAACACATCTTGGAATCCCCATAGTACTGTTACAAAGTAAATATAGTAAATAGAGTGACTTCTTTTATGACTAAAGTTATAGTTCTATCAGTATTCCACAATTGACAGTTATTTATTTCTTGGTATCTTTAAATACATGGATAGGTAGCTCAGTCATCAACAGTTGCTCTAAAAATAATCAGACAGCATGTTTATTATATAGCCTGAAGAATACCCAAAAGATATTCCATACAGCCAAACATCTGTTCTCTAAAGGAGCTGGCATGTGGGGAGAAAAGTATAATTTAGACCTTTACCAATCTGCATATGGTTAGAATATCCTTTATAACACTAAGCTTCAGTTCCAAAGAAAACTATTCTCTCTCTACTGGTGGACCAGAAGGACACAGTCCCTATATCAACCCCTAAGATACTAAGTACGTAATGAGTAAATTTTTCCTTCACTCTCATTTCTGTAACTTTTAAACTGCCAGAATAAATGAAATACAAATGCGTTAGGAAAAAATATTCTTTTACAATGCTAGAATATGGGATAGCAAGATGATTCAGCAAGTAAAGGCATTTGCCACTAAGCACAGAGACCTGAGTTTGATCCATTAGACTCACATAGTGGAAGAATAGAAATGCCTCTTGAAAATTTTCCTCTGACCTCCACACATATGTTGTTGCATGCACTCAGGCACACAGGCTTACGTGCGTGAGTGTGTGTGTGTGTGTGTGTGTGTGTGTGTGTGTGCATGTGTGTGTGCATGTGTATGACTCCAATGCTGGTTAGAGATTTATTTTTCTTTCTTTTTCTTCTTCCCAACCTTGCATTACACCTGTCTTTCTGTCTTCCTGACTTCCTGCTTTTTGTATCTTGTTCATATAATCTCAACAGGACTCCCGAATCAAGAGATACTCAAACCACATCTTGTAAGTCACTGCAAGACTATAAATAGAAAATGGAAATAGTACTATTATCTGATAAATAGTTGATATAATTTGTATTTGTATCTCTGTGTGGGATGTGAGAGAGACAGAGACAGAGAAATACAGAGAAAGAGAAGGTTTTCTGTATCCCAGACTGTTCTCAACTTGCTATACAGATGAGGATGAACATCTAGCCCTCCTGTTTCCACCTCCTAAGTGCTAGGATTGCAGGTATCCATCACCACTCCTGCTTTTATGTGGTGCTGGAGAAGCCACAGCATCCTGCATGCTAAGCAAACATTCTACCCACTGAACTCTTTCATAGACTGGACCTTGAATGTTCTGCAAAGCCCGTGTTTTGGAACCTTGATTGTCAGGTGCTATTGGGAAATGATAGAATTGTGACGAGATGGGAACATGTATAATATCTTCGGGTCATGAGAGGTAAGCCCTTGCTTGTCCTCTTCCTTTTTTATTTTTTATTTTTTTCCTTCTTTGCCATGAGTTTCATGTGTGTATGTGTGCCTGTACAATGACTCCCAGAGTCTTAAAAAACATTTTTTTTTATTTCAGGCCCAAAATGAGTTGACCAGTCACAACTGTAACTTTTAAAACTGATCCAAAGTAAATATTTTCTCTTCATATGTTGATCATCTCAGTGCAGGAAGTACTACATAAACCTGGTGTGGAGATACAACCACTCAGGAAGTGGAGGTAGGAGGAACAGAAATAAAGGTCATCCTCAACTACATAGGGAGACCAGCCTGCAATAGTGAGACTGAGAGAGGAAGAGGGGGTGAGGGAAGAAAGGAGGAGAAGGAGGGGGAGAAGGGAGAGGACTAGGAAGAGGGAAGGAAGACAGGGGAGGGTGAAAGAGAGAGGAGGGAAAGGAAGAGGAGAGAGGGAGAGGAGAGAAGGAAAGAGACTACTAGAAGGGAAAGGAAAAGAGAAATTAAAGAAAGGAGAAATGAAAAGAAATGACTATCTTACATATTTAGTGATAGAAAACAACACACCAATTTACTGACAGCATAAAAGGTATTTAAGTAGATAATACCTCATCTCTCGAAATTTCATAATGTTCTGTTTCCCTCTATTTTATTTGTTAACTCTGTGTAACTAGACTTAAATGTATTACATGGACTGCTTTGTCTATATTGAGAAGGAAAAAAATGACAGAAAGTAAGATTCCCCAAGCCAAACATTTCTTTATTCAAATCAAATCAACCATCTGAATCGATCTTATAATGTCTTCATGTGCCTCTTAGAATGGTGAAAACAGCAGATGAGGGTCTTTTACATGTGTTGTAAGACTCTGAGAGTCATTGTACATGACACACAGACACACACACGCACGCGCGCGCGCGCACACACACACACACACACACACACACACCTCTCCATGTGAATTGTCAAACATTAAGATCACCATGAAAAATATATCTTGTTCCTCATTATTGCTCTTTAAACAGAGTAGAAATCAGTACCTGGTACTTATATGGTAGCACATCTTAGATCATGCTGAATTTCAATAAAGTAGTAAATGAACTCTAAATGCAACGTAATTCATTTATTTGTATGTAGCAAGAATGTCAAATAATATTTATCTGAAGCTTGAATGTGATTTCTTAGTTCCCACAAATCAAAAGATGGCAACATTCCCAATCACATCTTGATCCAGAACTCACTCTCAGAAACCCCTTGACTTGATTTCCTCAAATAGGGCTATCCAGGTGACTCACAAATCACAAAAATCACAAAAAAATTAGACTTTTTGGATTTTTAGATGTTCTTACCTGAACAAGATAATTCTAGGACCAACTACAGTAATAACATAAAAAGACATTCTGGTTGCTATAAATTAGAATAAACTAAGGTTTTATGAATAAAATTTGTAAGTTGGTTGCAAAAGGAATTTGGAAGGGTAGAAAATGGGTTTGGTATAGTAATAAAATGTGTACCCATTAAGAAGGGATGTCTACTAGTGGAAACTGCACTGTCACATGATAGTTATGTCACCGTGGAATATGACCTACATGAGGGCAGAGACAGTGCCTCATCCTCACTCATCTCTCTCCTTTGGAATGTGTATTTAGTGGTGTCAGAACTGAGCTATCTTTATTAAATGGATTGGATGGATGGATGAAAGTATTAAAGAATAAGCAACTATAACACAGAACTTTGATAATGAAATTTCTACTAGAGAAATGTGAGAGAAACCAATCTGAATTTAAGAAAAGAACACAACTGTTCCAGGTGCAACTGTTCCTGTGCAGGAAGAAAAGACTGAATGCAGCCGTCAAGACTTTTCAAGAACATTTTGTAAGAAACACTCCTTACAATTAAAAATTGGGGCTCCATCTTCAGCATGAGCAGTTCAACTCACTCCCCAAACTTAGTCCCCCTTCTAGTCTATGGGCCCAGGCCCTCTCTGCTCTTTCTGCCCCAGATCTCTGCACTACCCTCTTAGTCCAGATCTGACCACTGTGACCTGATCCTCTGCACCTAGACCGGCTCAATTCTCCAGTTCAGTTTGTTAGACCCACCACAGGCTGTCCCTACTCCCCACCTTGCCCATGGCTTCCTGACCTCCCTGCCAAGACCTGCCTACTACTCTCACAAATCAGATCCTACTCACTGTGCCTTGATTCCCCTGAAGTCTGAGGAGCTCATCTCTCTTCCAGCACCCTGTCCATCTTCTACCCTTTGGGGCAGGCTGGCTCTGCTGTTACTACCCCAGATCTCTGTACTACCTTCTTAGTCCACAACCTTCACTGCAACCTGATTGCCTGCACGCAGACAAGTTCAGTTCTCCAGCTTATGATATTAGTCCTTCTATAGGCTGTCCCTACCTCACTTTTCCCTTGGTCTCCTGATCTGCCTGCAACAGAACATCCTACTACCCTGGTAAGTCAGATCCCACCCACTGCACCTTGATTCCCTTGCAACCTGAACAGCTTCACTCTCTCCTGTCATTGGAGCTTCTTCTAGCCTTGGGCCCAAGTCAGCTGCTGCTCTTTCTACCCCAGATCGCTGGACTGCCCTCTCAGCCTAGACCTGACCATTGTGTCCTGATACCCTGCAAACAAAGTAGCTCAATTCTCTAGCTGTCTTTTTTAAACCCTCCACAGGCTGTGCCAACCCCCATCTTGCCCTCCTCATCTGCCTACCACAGACCTGCCTACTCCCCAGACCAGCTTACTACCCTGGGAGAACCTGAAATCCACACGAACTAACTTTTCATACCTGAGCAAAAAGCATCCAAGCTACATCAACAGTATAAACAGAAGCAAACTTCAACTAAACAAAGACAGAATAGAATTTCCCATCAGACACACAACCAACAAAAGATATCCATACACCCCAAAGACAATGTAAAAACACAAATAATATGAAAAACCAAGAGAGAATGCCCCCAACAAAACACAGCAGTCCTACAGAAGTGTACTACAGTGAGAATCAGCCTGAAGAACCCCACCACGCAGAATGTAAAAGAACAAACAGAAACATGATCAAAGAACTTAATGAATAGAGAAACAACTCAAAGAACTGAGGATAAGCATAAACCTTTGACTGAAGCTCAAGAAAATGCAAATATGAAGCTGAATGAACTAACAAAAACAATCCAGGACTTGAAAAGTGAAATCACAAAAGAGATAGAAATGCTGAAGAAAACCCAAGCTAAAATGAAGATGAAACTTAAAAATTCAGTAAGTCAATTTGAAATGACAGGAGAAAGCCACACGAGCAGAATGAATGAAATGGAAACAGAATATGAAGACTGAAAAGCAGAGCTGAAGAACTGGACTGCTGAAGCAAAGGCTAGGAAAAAAATTAAAAACATGGGAATAGAATATGCAGGAAATGTAGCACACTATGAAAAGACCAAATCTACGCATCATAGGCATACAGAAAAGAGAAGAATCTCAGGTCAATAGCACCGACCAGATCTTTAAGAGGATTACAGAAAAAAACTTCCCCAAATTAAGAAAAGACACAAGAAGCACATAGAACACCAACTAGACAGGACCAGAACATAAACTCCCCATGGCATTTCAGAGTTAAAACGTCAAATGTTCAGAACAAAAAGAGGGTACTGAATGTTGCTAGAGAAAAGCAGCATGTTACATACAATGAAAAACACATCAGAATTAAAGCTAACTTTTCAATGCAAACTATGAAAGTCAGAAGCATCTGGGCCAAAATATACCTACTTCTAAATGATCATGGATGCCAACCCAGAATATTTTACCCAGCAAAAGTATCTATCAGAGCCCAATTAAGCAAATTCAAACAGCAATGAAAATCCTCTCTACTAAAATAAGTTCAGACCCAGATAGTTTCACAGGAGAATTCTACCTGACATTAAAAGAAGCTCTAAAACCAATATTTCTTAAATAAGTCAAAAAGATAGAAACAAAGGGAGAACTTCCAAAATGCTTCCATGAAAACAGTATCATTATAATACAAAACCAAGTAAAGACACAAGAAAAAAAGAAAACTATAGGTTCATATCCTTAATGAACACAAATGCAAAGATTCTCAACAAAGTGCTTGCAAACTGCATACAGGCACACTTTAAGAAGATCACCATGATCAAGTCGGGTTTATTCCAGAGATCCAGAGATGGTTCAATATACATGTCAATAAATGTAATAAATAATATAAATGGACTTAAATACAAAAATATCATGGTCATGGCAATAGATGCGTAAAAGGCCTTTGACAAAGTACAACCTACATGTATGTTAAAAAATCCTTGCAGGCACTGAACTGGAGGGAACATACCTCAATATATTTAAAGCTATATGTAAGAAACCAATAGCAAGCATCATTCTAAATGGAGAAAATCTGAAAGCATTCCTACTAAAATCAGAACGAGACATGGCTGTCCACTATCACCACTCCTCACTATAGTGCTTGAGACTCTTACTAGAGCAATAAGATAAGAGAAGAAAATTAAAGGAGTACAAATTGGAAAAGAAGGGGTCAAATTATCACTATTTGCAGAAAATATGAAAAAATTTGAGACCCAAATTATCTGAGACCCAAAAAATTCCACCAGAAAACTACTAGAAATGATCGATACTTTCAGCAAATTGGTTACAAAATCAACCTACAAATATCAGTAGCCTTTCTATATACCAATAACAAATGTTCAGAGAAAGGATTCATGGAAACCCTCCCATTCACAATAGCCTCAGCAAAAATAATATATCTGGGACATTAACCAAAGATGTTAAAGATGTCTACAATGTAAATTTTAAGTATTTAGAGCTAGAAGAAGACACCAGGAGATGGAAGGAAAGCCTATGTTCATGGGTTGTTAGAATTCATATTGTGATAATGATGATCCTACCAAAAGCAATAAACAGATTAAATGCAATGCCAGTCAAAGTCCCCATGATATTCTTCAAAGATTTAGAAAAAAAGTCTATGCTAATATTCATATGGAATCACAAAAGACCTCAGTAGCAAAAGCAACCTTGATCAAAAACATTAACGCTGGGGGGATCACCATACCAGATCACCTAAATGTCCCTCAACTGAGGAATGGATAATGAAAATGTGGAACATTTACACAATGGAGTTCTACTCAGTATTAAGGAAAAACAAAATCATGAAATTTGCAAGTAAATGAATGGAACTAGAAACTGCTATACTATGTGAAGTCCATAGACTCAAAAAACCAAGCAATGTATGTTTTTCCTCATTTGCAGATCTTAGCATCAATACCTTGTATGTAAATATATATTTTATTGCAACAGCAGGATTCAGGAAAATGAATGAAGCAGGGAGGTTAAGGGAAAGAAAGAGCCTGGGCAACAGGGATACTAGGAAATAATTGTTACCAAGGGGAAATGGGAAAATGGGGTTATTCAACTGTGAATAGAGAAGGAAAGGGCATATAAGGATTAAATGGGATAAAAGAGCTCAAGAGAAGGGGATAATAGGAAACAGGTATTATCAAGGGGAATAAGAGGATCCTTAAACTAGAGAGGGAGGAGGGAGGTTAGACAGGGAGAAAGATAAATAAAGCCCAGTTGACATAAAACCCCTCAAAATGCACAAAACTATCTGAATATGAGTGCATGTGTATACATGAAGACTATATAACAAGAGACACAAGTGCCAGGCAGGAGAAACGTCCCTTCCAGCTGTTGGTCATAGTAGTTCAAGAGACTCCCAAAATAACAAAGGCTATTGCAGAGTCTCTGATTACCTCCCAGAACATGAAGGTAAGGCCTTATTTCTCAGGACAGATAGACTTCAGACACAGGACTTGGAGCATTGGAGCTGGAACTGGCATGAAAGCCTTCTCACTGAAGACTAGTTCTCATAATATCAGAGGAGATTATGCAATCTGCTAAGAGAGAAAATCAATGAATGGACCAGCCCAGCTGCAAAGCCTAATAACCACAACAAATGACACAGTGAACTATCTCTATTGGTACAGTAGTAGCCCCTCTATCTAGATGGCAATCAACAGCTATCTACTTGAACTTAAAGCTCTGTGAATGGGAGGGAACTCATAGCACTGTCAATGCAGTCAAATACACATGACTGGAGGGGTCATGAATCTATCTTATCTCTAGAAATGAAATTCTTACTGTACACTAAATATGGATCCTTATATTTACATAAAAGTATACCATATATGAAGCTTCTTTCTACAACAGATGTAGGCTATTACAGAGTTCTACAACTGGTCACACAGAGATTATATGTCTGAGAGATTCCCAGCCCTAAATGACACATCTACAAGGGAACCTCTACACCTAGGACCCAGAATACAGAGGAACAGGGAGTAAAGAGAATAATAATACATCCCTCAACTCTCAAGAGTGAAGCTTCCTCACACAGTAGAGTGGAATGCTCACAGAAGACCACAACCACCCATCAGAGAATAAGAGACTGAAAAGTGCATGTCCCTGCAAAAGACCCTATATTAATCCTTGCCCACCCATAGCTCAGGGACCATTGTGGAAGAGGGAGCAGAAAGATTGTAAGCACTGAGGTGGGCACATGAACATAAAGAAATTTGGGATTTTGCTCATATGAGCATGTGGCAATGATGACAGCATGCACAGGACCCACGCTTACTCAATCGGACAAAAATCCAGGCTATAACCAGAGAAATGGGCAGCAGGCCCCAACCCTACTGAAGGAACTACTGGCAACTGGTACTATGGGGTAAGGGAGAAAGAGTCGTCTTGAAGGGAGTAATTCTAGATAGGCTGACTAGACTCCAGTGGATGAACTTGCACTGAGAGACTTCTGGGTGCAAATGCTTGACTGGATAGGGCTTAACATATATGATAGAATGCATGAAATCCTTTGGGGGCTATGGGAGGTTGTGAAAGGAGGAGGGGTTCTAAATTTGATTAAGATATAATATAAGAAATGCATAAAAACTAAATAAAATAATTTTTAAAAAATAAATAAAAATTACACCTTCAAAATAATTTCTTAAGAGAACTTATGCCTTAAAACATTACAGTAAATTGTTCCAGGTGAAAGCATAGGCTGTTTTATGCATGTCTGCGCAGCTTTTCTGTGCTCCAGATATGAAATCACACTCTACACACACTCACAGATACACACACACACACACACATACACACACACACACACACACAATTTAAGAATCATTTATATTAACAAAGCTACTTGCTTTCAGAAAGGACTAGCCTTCCTTCATGTGTGATTCCCTTAGCAGAGTTCCCCTCAACATGGTTCTGTGCTATCTAATCTTTCTTTTAATCTTCCTTTCTAATCGTCATGAATCTTTAAAGAAATTTCTGTTTCATTCCTGCTTTACTATGCCTCAGCTGGCTGATGATTACCTGTCCCTGGGTAGCTCTGCTACTGCTGAGGAATAGTCTTGGATATGGATTTAAACTCCAGGGCCTGTCAGTAGGGTTTCTTCACTCCAACTTTGTGTTCCAAATCCTTGCAGAAAAGACAGGGCACACCTGCCTGGCTCCCAAGCCAAGAACTGCTGTTTTTAACAGTGTCTCAGGATTTCAGAGAAAATTTAGGAAATCAAGTTGTTCAACCTGATGTTCATTTGGACAACTTATATTGGCCTATTGACACATCACAATATCACACAGCATGTGCGCCTAAATACTGGTCTTCATCAATATCAGAGGGGAAAAAGTACAAATAGTAACTGCAAACACTCTAACCTCTCGAAATTGTATCTCCTCCTAATTTTCCATATCTTAATACTTGATTTTATCTATCTATAAATGTGTGACTACAAGTGAGTGCTGGAGGTAGGAAGGGAATTTTTAAGATAAATAAAACTCTCTCTTCCTTGGTTTTCACCCTTCTCCTTATGGCAACCTAGCAGTGCCTCTTCTAATGACTCTGCTAATTCTTTCATATTCCAAATTGCTCCATAGGACCTGGGTTTGATTCTCAGCACCAAATGGTGGCTAATAACCATCTTGCAACTCCATTTTCAAGAGATTTGACACCCACTTCTGGCCTCTTCAGACATTGCATGAAATAGGTGCACTTACATACATCCAGGCAAAGCATTCATATACATAAAATTAAAATAAGTAATAAGTAACCCCCGAAAATAATAGAAGGAATTGTATGACACTGGTTTCTAAAATTTGAGAGCCCCTTTACAAGGAGTTCTGCAAATGAGCCCAAAGAAAATGGCGAAAACAGCTATTGTAATTAGCTGATACCTGAAAAGAAAAGGGAAAAGTTTCAGTATTTTCAAACTGAAAAATTTATACTTATACTTATATTCAAATTAGTAAATTGAATCTGAGCATTTTTCCCAGGGCCCTTAGCATACTTTATTATCAGTCCTTTATCTCATCACTGGGAACTCAGTATTTAGAGTTATTCACGGAATTTGACACCAAACATACCAGTAACATTTGTCAGTTTTCATAAATATACTAATAATTTTGTCACAAACGACATTTTCTTTATATGAACATACACAATCATGTGTTGCTTTATATCAGAAGTGGACATAAATGATCTTTTATACATGCCTAACCCTAGTTTCTTTCCCTATGTACTGGAACTCACGCTGAGTAACAGAGGAAATTAATTCTTTGTTGTTGTTGTTGTTGTTTGAGACAGCTGACCTAGAACTTGCTATGTAGGCCAGGCTTACTTGGATCTCACAGAGATCAGATTGCCTCCACCTCCTGAGTGCTGAGATTAAAGGTATGTACCACCACACCCACCTTGAGACTACTTAAATCGCCATTATTCATAACAAACTTTCTGTAACCTAAATAGGAAGTCTAGGTCTTTTAGTTCATTGATAACTAGTATATAGTCCACATTGTTATGTAAAAATATCTAAGATCCTCATTTTTCTTTATAAGACATTTTCATTACTTAGATTTCAGAAAATAATACCAGCTTCAATGGTGTGTTTATAGGTAATAACAATTTATTTGACGAGCTAGCCCATATTTACAATTCAAGAAATCATCTCCAGATTCTGTGATTTGTGGCAAGTGGGTCTAAAAAACATTGTAATAGCTAGATAAGTAGTTCATTCAAGTATGTTACACATAGAAGCTTCTGGAACTATTTTTCCCTCAAGGAGTGTTCTAGTCAAGTTTTGCTGACAAGTTTTTTTCCAAAAGAAGGAACACCAGAGATGAACATTCTCATCAGTTCCTACATCTAAGAACTAATGAGTGTGCACCAGTTTTATGTATCTTCACTACATATTTTTTACCCAAAACTGAACTAGCAAGTTTATTAAAAGTGAAAAGAAAAATTTTAGGTAGGTGTTTACAGCTTTATACTCTTACAAAATATAAACTTATCATTTTGCTTGTATTTCTCTAGCAAATATAACTGAGTTGCATCAATTATCTTTTTAATAGTCAAGTGTTTCATAATGAGCAGCAGGTACTGGCTTGCAATCAGTGTCTCCAAAGAGTAAATAAATGGCGATAGCAAAAGAAACATATGCTTTACAAGCATACGGCATCTTGTTCCACAGAAGCTTAAAACAGTTATTCTTACACTAATTTGCATCTCAGATAATTTAACATGAAGTTAAATAATCAGTTTTAACCATCAATTTCAGCTGAGCTTTGAGTACTGCTCAACACTGAGAAAAGTTGTAAAATTTTAAGCTTACAAATCACTTAATGACCCAGAATCATGAACCAACACTAACGTGAGTTGCCATCACATTTGATTCCATTTCGTTGAGATCTTAGTCTATCAATTCTCAGAATAACACTAACATCATGTAGACAGACACGATATTTACTGAGCCATTGTTTTAAAAAGAAGCCTACTGACATAGAGTAAGAATAATGAACTAAAAATCATGGTAGATTATAAGAGGTTAAGTCAAACTTTTCTATGGATAAAACTAAGAAGAACTTAGTGCATTTCTACATAAACACCCATATTTTCTTTAGAAAGTAGTGAGATCATTCACCAGATAAAGTCAAGAGAGACACCCCAACTGTCCCCTTTTAGAGCTTCTTTATCCCCTTTCTGGCTTATTTAGAGTCAGTGGTTCCAGATACTGGCATAGGTTGTCTTATACATGTCCACCCAGCATTTCTGAGCCAATTTTAACTATTACAGTGGTCAATATTAGTCTTCAATTTGACAAACCTGAAAGAAAGGACACTCAGTTGAACAATTTCCCCCATCAAAATGGTCTGTGGGAAACTCTCTGGGAAAACTTCTTAATTGATAACTGATATACAAAGGCCCAGCCCACTGTGGCTATGCCATTCCTAGGCAGCTGGGCTTAAGCTCTATAAGAAGGGTATGTTCAAAGACCTAGAGGGAATTGGACTGGAGGGAACATACCTCAACATAATTAAAGCCATTAAACAAACCCAGAGCCAATATCATTCTAAATGGAGAAAAACTGGAAACATTCCCATTAAAATCAGGAACCAGACAAGGATGTCCACTATCTCCACTGTTTTTCAATATAGTGCTTGAAACTCTTGCTGGAGAAATAAGACAAGAGAAGGAAATTAAAGGAGTATTAATTGGAAAAGAAGAGGTCAAACTATCACTTTTTGCAGATGATATGATACTATACCTAAGAGATCCCAAAAGTCCCACAAAAAACTCCTAGAACTGATCAATACCTTCAATATAATGGCAGGTTATAAAATCAATCTACAAAAATCAGTAGCCTTTCTATATACCAATAATTAGCAACTGGAGAAAGAATACAAGGAAATGCCCCCATTCACAATTGCTACCAAAAAATTAAAATATATTGGAATAAATCTGAAGAAAGACACCAAAGAGCTCTACAATGAAATTTTTAAATCCTTAAAGAAAGAGATTGAGGAAGACACCAGGAGATGGAAGGACCACCTATGTTCATGGATTGGAAGAACTAATATTGTTAAAAGGATCATCCTACCAAAAGCAATATATAGATTCAATACAACCCAAATCAAAATTCCTGTGACCTACTTCAAAGAATTAGAAAAATGTATCATTAAATTCATATGGAGGCACAAAAGACTCTGGATAGCCAAAGCAACCCTGAGCACAAAGAGCAACACTGAGGGGATTACTATATCAGATCTCAAAATATACTACAGAGCCATAGTCATAAAAACAGCATGGTACTGGCACAAAAACAGACACATAGATCAATGGAACATCACTGAAGATCCAAACCTGAGTACATGTGATTTCATCCAAGTGATATTTGACAAAGCTGCCAAGAACACACAATGGAGGAAAGACAGCATCTTCAACAAATGGTGCTGGCAAAACTGGATCTCCACCTGTAGAAGAATGAAACTAGATCCTATTCTCCACCTTGCACAAAAGTCAACTCTAAATGGATCAAGACTTCAATGTGAAACTGGAAACCCTGAAACTATGAGAAGAAAATATTGGCAGTAACTTACAGGATATAGGTGTAGGAAAGGATTTTCTAAATCAGACAGAAGTTGTTCAGGAATGAAGGTCAGCAATCAATAAGTGGGATCTCATTAAACTAAAGAGCTTCTGTACAGCAAAAGAAACAATCAAAAAGTGAAGAGGAAACACACAGAATGGGAAAAAAATCTTCCCCAGAGACACATCTGACAGAGGTTTAACATCCAGAATATATAAAGAACTCAAAAAACAAAGAATTGAGAGACCAAATGATCTAATTAAGAGATGGCCTAAAGATATAAACAGAGAGTTCTCCAAGTAAGAAATAAAAATTGCTAAGAAATATCTCAAAAAGTGTTCAACATCCTTAGTAATTAGGGAAATACAAATTAAAACCACCCTAAGGTATCACCTTAACCCAATCAAACTGGCTAGGATCAAGAGAACAAATAATACTAAATGCTGGCAAGGATGTGGAGGAAGGGGAACACTCATTCACTGCTGGTAGGATTGAAAACTTGTGCAACCTCTATGGAAAACAGTGTGGCAAACTCTTAAAAAACTAAAAATGAACATACCATATGACCTGATTATACCACTCTTTGGCATATACCCAAAGGACTCATTCTATTGTAGAGACACTTGTACAACCATGTTTGTTGCTGCTCTTTTCGCAATAGCTAAGAGATGGAAGCAACCTAAGTGTCCCTCAACTGACGAGTGGTTAAAAAAATGTGGTATATTTACACAGTGGAGTTCTATTCAGCATTAAAAAATGATGAAATAATGAAATTTGTAGGTAAATGGATGTATCTAGAAACTGTTATAGTAAGTGAAGTAACACAGACTCAGAAAAACAAACAGCGTATGTTCTCCCTCATATGTGTCTCCTAGCACCAAATCCTTATAAATTCCAAGTTCTTTTAGTAAGAAGATGCTATAGCAGTCCCTTCTGCATGAAATATCTACCATTATCATGACTTCAGCTGAGCCTGATTGCTAAACATAGTCACAATTGGGCTTGCTAATGATTGTGCTCATTCATTAAAGGCATGCCAAGCAGGGTCACTGGACCCTCACCTGACTATCCAGCCACTCTTCCCAGCCAACTAGTCCAGCCTTGGAAGACAATAAAAATGAGGAAGAACCCAATAGAGGGATGCTTTTGGGAATCTTTGTCAAGAAACTCCAATGGACTTTCATATGAACATTTGAAAATTGCCCTGTTCTGACTTTTTTCTAGTTCCCTGTCTAGAACTTGTAATGCTCATTACTCTTGCCTTTACTTCTCCTTCACATCTCCCTTTCATGATTCAAGGACTTTCTTCTTCCCTTAGAGATAAGAGTTATGCAATTTGGGAGTCTTTTAGATAGACCCACTGAAGCAGTACTTCAACTGCTTCACCCTGCGTCCCTGTTCATCATGGAAGAAGCCAGAGCGGTCGTTGTCCCTATTCCCTATTGGCAATTTGGGTAACCCCTTCAGAGGATGGTGTGATAAGAATAGAAGGTAGGATTTGGCTAGGCAGTTAGGGTAAAAAGACCCCCCAAAAATGTAGCCAGTTTCTTGGCTAAAAGTTAAAATGTCCTTGGGCCTATTAGCAACATACTCCATTCCAAGGGCCAAAAATTTTGAAAATATTTGGGAGCTTCTATCTAATCCTTAAAAGATTTTAGGGTTACCTTTTCAGAGGGGGGAATGTTAGAGTAGCCAAATGCCCCATTT
>NW_008353490.1:3423284-3439044 GCF_000622305.1 Nannospalax galili
TCAATAATTTTTTTGTAAAAAATTTAAAAAAGAAAGCTATATTATAAAAATTACAATCTTAGCAAAAGCTATCTATACATTAAATGCAATGCCATCAAAATCCCCATGGCATTCTTCACAGACCTAGGATAAAAACATCTCAAAATTCATACGAAATCACAGAAAACCCCCAAATAGCCAAAGCCATTCTGGGCAAAAAGACCAATGTTGGGGGGACCACCAAACCATATCTCAAACTATATTACAGAGTTATAGTCATAAAAACATCATGATACTTGCACAAAAACAGACACATAGGTCAATGGAACAAAATAGATACCCAAGCATGAATACATGCAATTCGGCCACCTTATATTTGATAAATGTGCCAAGAACACACAGTGGAGGAAATACAGCATCCTCAACAAATGGTCCAGGTAAAACTGGATCTGCACATGTAGACAAATGAAACTGGACCCTTTTCTTTCACCCTGCACAAAAGTCAATGCCAAATGAATAAAAGACTTTAATATGAAACCTGAAATTCTGAAACTGCTAGAAGAAAACTTAGACAGTACTCGACAATATATAGTTGTAGGAAAGGTCTTTCTAAATTGTACATCGGTTGCATAGACATTAAGGTCAACAATCAACAAGTGGGACCTCATTAATCTTAACAGTTTCTGTATAACAAAAGAAACAGTCAACAAAGTGAAGAGGAAACCCACTGATTGGGAGAAAATCTTCAACTTCTACACATCTGACAGAGGATTAATATCCAGAATATACAAAGAACACAAAAAACAAACACAATAATAAATGACCCAATTAAAATATGGGTGATAGACTTAGAGAGTTCTCAAGTGAAGAAATAAAAATGGATAAGAAGCACCTTAAAAAGTGATCAACATTTTCAGTAATTAGGGAAATGCAGATCAAAACCACTTTAGGATTTCATCTTACCCCAGTCAGACTGGCTAAGATAAAGGGAACAAAAAAATACAAAATGCTGCCAAGGATGTGGAAAAAGAGGAATGGTTATTCACTGCTGGTTGGAATGCAAATTTGAGCAAGCAGTATGGAAAGCAGTGTGGAAAACTTTAAAAACAAAACTAAAGCTGGGCATGGTGGCACATGCCTGTAGTCCCAGCACATGGGTGGCAGAAGCATGTGATCTCTGTGAGTTCAAGGCTGCCCTGGTCTACATAGTGAGTTCCAGGACAGCTGGGGCTACAGGGAGACCCTGTCTCAAAAAGACAAAAGACAAAAAAAAAACCTAAAAATGAATCTAACATATATTGCAATTATACTTCCTTGTCATATACCCAAAAGACTCATCCTACCGTAGATAGCTGTACATCCATTTTTGTTGCTACTCTTTTGACAATAGCTGAGAAATTGAAGCAACTAAAAAGTCCCTCAAGTGATGAATGGGTAATGAAAATGTGGTACATCTACACAATGGAGTTCTACTCAGCAGTAAGGAAAGATGAAATCATGAAATTTGCAGGTGAATGGATGGAACTAGTGTTATACAAAGTGAAGTAACACTCAGAAAAGCAAGTAACATATATTCTCCCACATTTGGGGGCCACAGCACCAGCCCTTATTTATGAATATATACCCTGATGTAACAGCAGAAGTCAGGAAAATGTAAAGGAAGCATGGAGGTAAAGGGAAACTTGAGCAATCACTGGTAACTCAAGCAACCACTTGAGTTCAAGAGAGAATAGTAGAAAACACATGTTACCAAAGGGGAAATGGGGAAAGTAGGGATATTGGATTTGGAAGGGAGAAGGGAAGGACACAAAAGGAACCTTGTGAGTAAACAGGGAGAAGAAACTCAAGAGCAGTGGAGATAATAGCAGACAAGTACTATCAAGGACAAAATGGGGCAAATGAGTGAACTTAAACTGGGGATGGAGGAGAGAGAGAGAGAGAGAGAGAGAGAGAGAGAGAGAGAGAGAGAGAGAGAGAAAGCTCATAAAGCTCATAAAGCTCCTGAAAATTACATATATAATATCTGAACGTAAGTGTATACCTGAAGGCTATATAATGAGGAATACAGTCCCAGACAGGAGAAACTTCCTTTGGAGTTGTTAGTCAGAGTGGTCCAAGAGTCTTCCAAAATAACACCTGCTATTGCCACAGCCCTTGATTACCTCCCAGAACTTGAAGATAAGACCCTACAACTGAAGACAGGACATATTTGGACACAGGGCTTGGAGCAAAGAAGCTGGAACTCACCTGGAAGCCTAGCTCTTATAATTCTAGAGGACAGTATGCAAGCTGATAAGGGAGAAAATCAATTAATTATCCAGCCCAACACTAAAACCTAATACCACAAGGACTGGCACACCAAAATACCTCTATTCCTGCTGTAGTGGCACTCTAGGGAGTAATCAATAACTATCTAATTGAATTTGAAGCCCTATTCATCAATGAGAGAGAACTCATGGGTGGCCCTATAAATATAGTCAAATACATGGCTGGAGAGGTCATACATAGATCCTAGAGAAAACTATCCTTGTATTATCTCTAGATAAATGGAATTTCTTACAGTATGTTAAATATGGATCTTATAGACAAGTGTGCCATAAACCACTAATCAAAGAAACTTCTTTTTGCAACCAATGGAGGCTGTTACAGAGTTTCACAACTGGTTACACACAGAAAATATATGTCTGAGAGATGCCCAGCCCTAAGTGACACATCTACAGTGGAACCTCTACACCTAAGACTCATGAAACAGTAGAACAGCAGGTGGAGAGAATACTAATACATGACTCAACTCTCACCAGTGAAGTTTCCTCATACAACATAGTGTGATGTACCCAGAAGGCCACAACTAGCTAAGTTTTAGAGAATAAGAGGTTTCATCAAATTTTCCCCTCTCTGCTGAGAGACCTGGGCTCGCCTGCCCAGATGCAAATTGACAAAACCAACATAACACATTCTGTCTGGGTTTTGCATAGTTTAGGACATCCGGAAGGCAGTGACTTACAAAGGCGTGAAACGCTGCCATCAGCATGTCCTGACCTGTCTCTCCCAGCTTTTCGCTCACTGTTCACCTGTGATTCTGGGGCTCCATTCACTTGTTCAATATGGCGATGGCTCCAGCCCTCCTCCCATTGCATTCCGCATCACTTGGTGTGGGTCTCTAGACCTGCCCTCCCCATCAATTCTAGCTTTTCAGAGGAACTTCCGGCTTACAAGAGACTGCATAATCTGTGTCCCTGAGTAGGACTCCTATAAGGAAACAGAGGTTTTCAGGTCACTGGAAACTTGATTATATGAACTTGCAACAATGCTGACAGCATGCATAAGGCCCATGCTGACTCAATCACACAAAAATCCAGCACAGAACAGGGAAAATGAGCAGCAAGACCCATCCCTAGCCAAGGAACTATTGGCAACTGATCACTGCAGGATGAGGGAGAGTGTATCTTCCTTAAGCAAGTGACTCTAGGTAGGTTGAATAGCCTCCAGTGGATGAACCTGTACCTAGGGACACCTGGATTGAAGTGCTTGACAGAATGGGACTTAATGTTTATGAGAGAATACCTGAGATGGAGGGGGCCGCTAAGGCAGACAAGGAGGGGTGTGTCTAAGTCTGATTAAGATATATGAAATGCACAAAACTCAATAAAAATATTGAAAATGAAAAAGAAAGGTATCTGAGCAAGCCAAGGAGAGCAAGCCAGTAAGTTTTTTCTGTGGTTTTTGCTTGAGCCCTTGCCCTGACTTCTCTCAATGGTGCATTGTGACCTAAGAGTTGTAAGGAAGTGCATCCTTTCCTTCCCATGCTGTTTTTAGTCCTGACGTTTATTACAGTAAGAGAAACAAACTAGGATACAATGTTATTTGTATCTTGCATCATCTGCATTGAATCAATCTGTTCCACTATCATGCCTTATTGGTATGAATTACACAAATGCTTTTTCTCTATGTATTGCTATTCAAACTTCGTGCTTTTGAAATCTAAGTATTCCTAACCCATATTTGTAAAAGTGTGTTTTTATTATTTGCACAGATAAGGCGAATTTCCTTCTGTATTGCTTTTCTTACAGTACAAACTAGTGCCCGTGTCAGTGCTTCTAACTTTGCAAGTAGCATCTCCAATAATTGAGGTACACACAATAACAAGTATGACTGTGGCGTGGCTGCACTCTGGTGGGCAGATACAATTACAAATGAGAATTTTCTAAAGTTCCCACTCTTGAAGAAAACAAGGAATTTGGGACATCTCCAGAGTCATACATCATTATCCATGTTTCCTGGTTCCTTCATTAGTTACTTTCTTACCATTTTAACATGCTGCCCCCCAGACTGAAAAGGACAAAAACATAACTTTTTCTTTCTTTGAAAAAGAAAGAGCCATGGTAGAATATGTGTTCACCACAGAGCCAAATTCTGGAGATCATTGTAAAACTGACTTGTTTAGAAGGAGGATGTGGTAAAGATTGTTCCTTGTGTATCCCCATGTATGTGTTTCTGTATCTGCGTCTCTGTGTGTATGTATGTGTGTATGTGTGTATTTAGGAAATGTGGAGATGACTGTGCTAAAGCCTATGCTGAGGAAAGATCGAGACTCAAGCAATTTTTAATCTTAAAATGACAAAATGAAAACAGATTCCTTTCTTTTCCACTAACCACATCAGTATCATGAGCAGTGTAATATCTTCATGAGATTCTTGTCTTCGGTAGATGGTAAGTCCCCTTCTAGAAATGTATTCCCTCTATCAATTCATGTTTCGGTAAAATTAAGGAGGAAGTCAAGATGAAACAATTGCTCAGAGCAGACTAAGTTACATATCCTCATTTTATTGTTGGAAAGAAATCAAGGAAGTAAATACTGCTGTTATATGTCACAATCGGACTGGAATCTACATTTTTAACTGCCTGTGACAGTCTTCTTTCCTATCTAATTTGAATTCTACCAGCACAGATGTAAAAATGCATGTTTCTATTTTTTTTCATTTTATGTAAACAATGAAAGTGCATTTCGTATAATAGATCTTAATAAAATTTAGATCCTCTCCACCATCCACCCCTATAACCTCCTCCCCCAATATCTTATCTTAAAAGGGTAAGGTGAAAAGTCTTACATTCAAAGTCACACAGTAGTCAGCGGTTAGGACCAGAACCCAAGACCAAATTTTTGAACAAGTGATAATAAAATAATTTTTTATAAAGCCAAAGAAAAAATAAATATCCCTTTTAAACTGTATTTACAAATTTTCCTGTAATGTCTGGTGGTTCTGAAACAAAATAAAATAGTATAAAAAGAAAAAAATGAAAATGAAGCAAACTTGCAAAAAACAACTTTCAAAGAAAAATAATCCTTTTTCTTTCATTAAAATTATCCAGATATTAAATTATTCAACTCTGGAAGTTCAGAGGCCTCTATTTCTTTAAGTAACTATTGACTTTCACGGCACAGACAGGCACATTTGTACTGAAATGTGCAGGACAGTTAGCTGACTGCATTCAAACACACAGGAACAATATAATTAATTTTATTCTCTAGATAGAGTATAAAGGGTCCTTTACAGGGCTGAAGACATGCCCTGCAGTTAAGAGGACTGACTGCACTTGCAGAAGACATAGGTTTAGTTCCCAGCACTCACACAGCCGTTAACAACCTTTCAGTGCTCCAGTTCCAGGGGATTTGGTGCCCTCTTCTGACCTCCTTGGGCATTTCATGACATGAGTGCACTTACATACATGGAGGAAATACACTCACACATATAAAATAAAAATAATAAAGAAAATACTTTAAAAATGAAGACTCCTTTAAACTTGAACTGCAAATATTTACACACCAATGTAGATTCTGTGATATGTGACTGGGCCACTACTTCAATTAGTGAAACAGTTGTTGAATGAGTGACTTTGAACACAGTCCATGTTATCCTATTTTTGTTTTTCCTGTGTGTGTGTGTGTGTGTGTGTGTGTGTCTGTGTGTGTGTCTGTGTGTGTCTGTGTGTGAACATGCATATGGAGGCCAGAGTCAATCTTGGTGTCATTCCCCAGGTATAGTCCACATTGTTGTTTAAAATAGGGTCTCTTACTAGCCTGGAACTCACCAATCAGGCTAAGCTGGATGGCTAGTGAGTTCCAGGTATTCACCTGTCTCTACCCCTCCAGAGCTGGGGTTACAAGCACATACCACCATGCCCCACTTTTTCATATGGACACTTGGGATTAAGTTAATGTCCTTATGCTTGCATATCAAGCACTTTGCTAATTACTAAGCTATCTCACTTGAGGTGGACTTACCTACAGTTTTTTTCCCTTCTAACAAGAATGTCTTCACTTACATAACAAATGTCAATAACATTAATAGAAACAAGAGATCAAACCTGTTAAGTAATTGGAATTTTATAGGTCTTAAAAGCTTAACCAATTACCTTTTATTTAATGATTAGAAATGGAAATTATCCATTTCCTTTGTAAAATATAGATATTGCTTAATTGTTTTTATCCTGGCTAATTGTACTATATAGAACAACATAAATGCTCATTTAATCAAAAAACATTAGTACTTAAACTATAAAATATCACGAATATGTTGTTATTAGAGTGATGTCTTGTATAATTTGGATAAGAAGAATTAACCCAAATCTGTGGGTATTTCTATCTATAGAAAATAAGGTTGTAGTTATTTGTTAAACATTGGAGTACATTTTAGGACCCTTTTAGTCTAATTGGTTGAAATTTTACCTACAATTTTTGTCACACTCATCCTGATACATTAATATTTAAGAGACTATGAGCTATCCTGTAAGATGGTCAACTAGATAAGCCACATACAGAGACATGGTGAAGTTCCATTATAAAATAACACCAACACACTTTATTATTAGTCTTACCCAAGGCTTTCTTAGTGATTTAAAATCCTCACACTTTTTTCTCATGTTTTTATTTATTGATTTTTTTAAATTTTTTCTTTTTTTTTTTTTTCCCAGAGCTGAGGACCAAACCCAGGGCCTTGTGCTTGCTAGGCAAGTGCTCTACCGCTAAGCTAAATCCCCAACCCCTTTATTGATTTTTTTTGTGTATTTTATGCAGAACATCCCAAGCAATCTTATTCATCTTTATACCCATATCCCAAATGGCACCCTCCCAAAGCTTCCAATCCTCACACTTTTTGTGTCTATTATCTCAGGTCAGTTATAGAATTAATTATATGATTGTTAAATTTTCACTTTCCAATGATCTTCCCAATATAGATATTTCTGCATAAACAGTTTGATACATTTTCATTTTTCTAAATCTTTAATGATTTATTATATATTAAAATGCAATGTTAGATGTTTTCCTTGAATAATTGTTTTTCTAAAATGCAGTCTTATTTTAACTCCAGATTAGACATCTCAGATATAAAATATAATTTTGTTTCATAACTATGCAGCTTGGCCCTTGGACCAAAATAAATTTTACTGAAAACATGAGAATGTATTCTCAATGCTGATTTTTGTGCATAAAAATTTTAACATTTTTCAAAACTGATATACCATTCACACATTTCCCTCTGGTGTGATGGTGTGCATGCTGGGAAATACTGATGTATTGATTCCAACAAATCTATAATCCAGGCTCAGTTACCTCACCTCACATTGAACCTTCCCCCATATGAAAGCAAGCCCCGCAAACTCAGACCAGCTCTACATACGTTAGGAGATCATCCACTACCTCTGCCTATAGATAATACCTCAATTTAAGGTGTTCTTCAGATATTTAGTAGTTATTAGGCAAAAGAAGGGATAATAGGGCTGGCCTTGGTTATTTGTGGAGTGTGCTTTAAGGTTCTAGATTCCACTTAGCCTAAGAGAGTAGAGCATCAACTGCCTTCCCTGAGATTGAAGCCATGGAATGTATTTTAAAAGCCCAAGAAATGTTTTATGCAAAGCAAACCCTTCTCCCTTCTCCCTATAATTGCGTACAAATGAAGATGGATATTTGGAACCTCAATATGGTGTTAAACACTAGGTAATGTCACTAATCTAGTAACAATGAGTTATTAAATCATTGCAGAAGTAAAAGATGTATTAAGAAAATGAGCCTCAGTAAAGTGATCTGACCGAGAGGCATAAAACCTCTTCGTGACTGAGTCCTATTGAAGGAACTAGAACTCAAGCAGAGACTAGAAACCTGTACCACTGCCAGCCCTTTCTGTTCAACCAGATGGACAATGCAGAAGATTCAAGGCTTTCTGCACTTAGAAAAGCATGCACAGGCAATGCTAGAATGTTTGATATCTCAAGTCAGTGAGCAAGGAAGACACGGAAAAATTTGTGGACTATGTACATAAAATTAAATGATTTGTCTCAGCTTATATATTTGATAGTTCAATAGTAAGTTCATTCAAGAGGCAATTGAGAGTGACCTTTGACAATAATGAAATCAACTCTGCAGATTCAGCTAAGCTTGGGAGTTCTGCCCTCGGGCAAGTTTAGGGTGTGCACTCTTTTGCAGTGTGCTAGTGCTGCTTCTTTTAGGGATTTTTGCAAGAATGTATTTGCAGCATGGGGAACAGGGAACATCTGCTCTGTCTCTTCTCTGCAGCATAATGCTAATACAATTCACTGATCTGAACACATTATTCTTTTGTCATTTAATGTAAAGAAAATGGATTACAAAGACTAACAAACAGATGGATTCAAGGATGGTCCTTCTATCCCTAAACATACTTAACTTTTAATTAAAGTTATTTTTTTCTTATAAATGACATTAATACATGAAAGCTTCTAGGCCTGATTAGTGGAAACTTTCCCAGAAGTTAGGAAGGAACTGTAATTATGTTAAGGCCTCATGGCTGCCATTTAGGAAATTGCAAACACGGTTCACTAAACAGCACTTTCACCAAGTGACTGACACCATTCAAGTGTTTATTCACAGAAAGACATAATCTAGATGCATGCTGGCAAGGGGAAAACAAGACAGATCATTTTTGAACATTCAAGTTCATATTACATTCAGCAAAGTTAATTTATAGAACTGTTTAATTTCTATAAAAAAAAAGCTTTCTCATTGTTCATTGGTATACCAGTTACTATATACCATATTTTCAGGTACCCACAATATCAATTATTATATTAGCATATCTAGGGATTTCTGAAAGCTGAAACATTGCTTTAGATTACCAAATATTTGTGTTATAACTCTCTCTGTGTATGTGTATATATACGTATGTGTGTGTATTGTGTATGTGTGTATACATATCTATACACAAGCTCATACACACACAGACACACAGACACACACACACACACATATAGTCACACACACTCACCCCACTAAAGAAAAGAAAATAGCCAGGCATGGTGGCACCAGATATAATTATTTTAGTTAATAGAAACTTATTGGGTACTATGTCCAAGTAACTAACTATTTGTCTAGAAATTTTAACCCAAACAGAAAGATATTAACCAATCAATTGTTATCATAAAACAGAACTGCCATGGATAGCCCCATTTGTATATTATTATTATTATTTAATTTTATTCTTCTTGTAACAAAGGCAAAATTTCAACCCTTAAAGATAATGACACATTGTGGTATTCCAATTTAGCAAATGAGAACAGAGGAAATACAGCGAATTGATAAGTAAAGAATATACAATACTGAAGTTAAAGAGGAAACATCAATATATAGCAGACACAGACCAGCTCTTTTCTTCTCTGGAATAATGTTCTTATGAGGATGGGTCTGCATAGCTCTCATCCTGTGCCTGCTTTTAACTCAGTTGAATATATAACCAGTATAATGCTTACTTCTCTCATTGCAATTGCTATAACCAAATATCTGACAAAAGCAAATTCAAGAAAAGAAATGTTCGTTCTGGCTTAGAATTCCAAGGGATAGAGTCTATCATACCAGGGAAAGTACAGCAACAAGAAAAGGAGATGGCTGGTCACATTGTGTCCATACTCTGGGGTAGAAAGCAATGACTGCTTGTGCCCAGCTTGGGTTCTCCATGTTACTCAGTCTAGAATCCCAGTCCATGGAATAGTACCACCCACATTTAAGGTGGGTATTCCAATATCAATTATCTAATCTAGATCATACCTAACAGACATGAGCAGAGACCTGTATCTTCATTGACTTTACTTCCTGTCACATTGAAAGTATTAACCATCACATCCAGATGGATCCAAATGATTTTTATATATGGTATGATAAAAGGGTTCAATTCCATTCTTTTTCCTGTAAACAACTAGCATTTCCATTACATACTGGATCAGAAGTTAGGATGTTTTCAAAGTTGCCGTATTATTTTACTCAGTGATGTTATATCCCCATCAACAGTATCCAAGAGTTCCAGTATCTCCAACTTCCTTGAAGTATTTGATATCTATGAAGTATTTTTAAAATATCCTTGAAATATTCGACATTTCCTTGGTTTGACAATATTATAATAGATGTGGAGTGGAAACTTATTTTGGTTTACATTTGCAGTGGTAGTGACT
Source organism: Nannospalax galili (assembly GCF_000622305.1). Taxonomy (NCBI): domain Eukaryota; kingdom Metazoa; phylum Chordata; class Mammalia; order Rodentia; family Spalacidae; genus Nannospalax; species Nannospalax galili. The sequence continues at coordinate 3,433,740 of NW_008353490.1, forward strand.
TGATAATCTTTTCAAGTGCTTATAGCTCATATAAATATGAACTTTGTAGAAATGTCAACTTTAGTCATTTGCCCATTTAAATGGATTATTTTTGTTGCTGAGATTATTGCTGTTGTTGTTGAGATGTAGGAGTCCTTTATGTGTTTAGGATAATGACTCCTGATTAGATATATGTCTAAAAAACACTTAATTCTACCCTGTACATCAGTTTTTAAATATTTTGATTTTAGCAGAGTTTCAGATTCACAGTAAAATTATGCAGAAAGTGCAGAAATTTCTGTTAAAATTAGGCTTTAACTCATGGATAGCTTCCCCATGATAACTGTTCCCCGCCAATGCAGTGTTATTTGCTACAATCAGTGATTCTGCATTAGCATGTTATTGTCACCTGGATCCCACAGTTTACATTAGAATTTATTCTTGATCTTGTCCAACATATGTGTAAACAAGTTTATAATGACAGTATCCAGCATACAGAGTATTTTTAATTTCAAAAATTATCTAGTCTCTGCATATCCACTCCTGCCTTACCTCCAACTTCTGCAACTACTTTTTATGATCCCTCTACTTTTATCTTTTCTAGAATGTCATGTTATTGGAATAATATATTATGTTGCTTTTACTCACTTAGCACTATATATTTAACTTCCCCCATGTTTTAATGTGTTGGTAGCTCATTAAATATCTTCTGTTTGTCTAGATTTAGCACAATAAACTCATTCATTCACCACTGAAGAATATCTGTGTTGATTAGATATTTAGGTAAGCTGTAAATGAAACTGCTATAAACATTTGTGTGAATGTTTTGTATAGAAGAGAACTTGCAATTTTTTAAAGAATGAGATTACTGAATAACAGGATAAAAGTATGCATAATTTCATAATAACTGTCAAACTACTTTCCAACATGTATATCCCACTTTACCTTCCCATTTGTATTAAACTGAGGTTCCTGTTGGTCTACATTCTTTCCAGATCTGTTTTTGCCATGGTCCATGTTTTAGTCATTCCAATAACTATGTCAAGAGTTGTCCATAATTCTTGGAGTTGTAAAAATGGCTCAGCAGTGAAGAATTCATACTGCTCTTGTTCAGGTCCCAGCACTCAGGTCAAGCAGCTCACAATCACCTACTGTAACTTCAGCTCCAGAAGTGCCAAAGCCCTCTTCTGGCCTGTGTATACAGCTGCACACACATACACACATGTATCATAATTCACACAGACACAGACACATACAAGTACAATAAAAATAAAAATTTTAAAAGTGAGACTGATTATTCTAGCCATTTTTATATTGCTTATCAAATTGTTTTTACACAACTAATTCAATTAAAAATATCCTTCCTATATCATATATGTGTGATATTATATGATTTAAATGTAAAAATATAGAAGCTTTCTGGTCTTTCATCTCACTCTTCATTAATTACATAACTATTTTCATATTACTCATTCTATATTTATTTATTTATTAGTCATGTAATGCTCCTGTGTGATCAGTGTGATAATTCATTTCTCATATCAATGTGTTTTGTTAACTCTAATCTGGTTAATTCATGGGCACAAGCTATTGATGGGACTGTTTGAAAGAACCTACTTCATTCATGGGAAACTAATTTGATATTTCATTATTGTAAAATCACTTCTATCTTAAAAAATAGAGTCCTGGGCAGATTCAATGGTCAGTGGGTAAAGGTGCTTGCTAGCTACAAAGTCTGGTATCCTGAAATCAATCCCTGGAACCTACATAGTGGAAGAAGAGAACCAACTCCTACAAGCTGTCTTCAGGCCTCCACACATGTACCGTGATACATGCACACACACACACACACACACACACACACACAAATACAAACACATATACACATTCACACATGCACACTCACAAAGAATGAGAGAGAGAGAAAAAGAGAGGAAAGAAGGAGAGAGAAAGAAAGAAAGAAAGAAAGAAAGAAAGAAAGAAAGAAAGAAAGAAAGAAGGTAATGTTGAAGAGTTCACTATTTATTTCACATACCTCAGGTATCAGAGTTCTTAATCAAGCAAAGCTCCCCTCTTTCCTATTTATACAATACTCTGACTTAACATCTGCCATCACCTTACTCCTGGCACCTTTATCTGCTTCCTGGTAAACCATACCTCTGAGACTCGGAGGCAATGTCCTTCCACATATTTGAAGAGGTGATCATGGTATCATTACTTCAACATACTCATTGGTTCACTGTGCTACTTTCTTCTAAAATTCCTAACACTGCTAGCTTTGATTGATGACATTTGTAGGAATAATGAAGTGTTAGCTCAATTAAATTATTTGCTTTATCAAGTGTTTAAGGATGTTTCATGTCAACATTTTTTGGAGATACTAAAGTATATAAGTAGAAAGACACTCTGGTTTATCAGTCTACTACAAGTCACAACTATAAAATTTAATGATGCAATTTAAGGAAACAAATCAATTTAAATGTACAAATGGTTCTTGTTTATCTAAAAGAAGTCATGGAGAGAAGATACATTATTTTAATCATGGTATAACACAAAACTGTTTTTTTAAATATTTTGTTTCTGGAATTACTCAGATGATACTCACCATCTCTTATTGTCTTAAGAAGATTATGATTCTACAGCTGCTATTCTAAACTCTTTTTCTTTCGCTGCCTGATATGACTTTGGCTCACTTCCTTTTGAAGGACCTTGATTTCTTATTCATTCAAAGGAAGGCAGCTTTTGTATGCCATCTCTCCACCTTTATTTTGCTTCAATAAAATTAATTTGAGGAATTCATACCTGTTAAACCATAGACCACGCTGAGACTTACAAAATTCTCTTTAGGAAATTATCATTTATAATGTCAACCAACCCATAATATTAAGGCTCACTACTCTGTGAGTCCCAAAGTCTTGCCTTACCTCTGTATAGAAGAACACAAAGGCTGCTCCAAAATTTAAAGCCAAATTTCACTCTATCATTGGGCCTAATTGGTTACACATGAAGGTAAACATTTCACAGACTAAATCCTTGATCAACAGGCTCTGACATGCTTCTCCTCTGAACCTGTTTTTAGTTCCATTACTGAGAATTTTCTTTCCTTCTCACTTAATGCTCTCTCATCTCAGCCTGCTTCTGAACCCATTCTCTACATCTATCATTTCACTCAATTCTAACGCAGTTCATTACCCAACCCATTTTGGTAGTTAGACATTCCCAACTCGATAGAAGTTAGAATCACCTGGGAGGCAGGCCTCTGGCCATGCCTATGAAGGATTATCTAATTGGGTTAATTGAGGTGGGAAGTCCCAGACTTAAGGGGTCAGTATCATTCCCTGGACTTGGGTTCTTGGACCGTGTAAGAATGAAGAAAGCAAGCTAAGCACCAGCAATACATGCATTAATCCATTGCCCTCTGCTCTTGACTGTGGATGCAATGTAACTAGTTATGTCATGGTCCTGTCATCTTGATTTTCCAGCAAAGATGAACTCTAACCTGGATTGTGAGCCAAAGAAAACTTTCTCCCTTAAAATGTTTTTTTCAGGATATTTTATTGCAGCAAAAGGAAAAGAAACTAAAATACTCCATATTATCCAAAATTGTTCTCAATTGGCTCCATCTCAAATATCCAGGCGAATATCAAGTCATCAAGTGTCATTAAAGCCATCTTCCTTGTGCAATATGCAACACTGATCCTTCTATGAAGACCTCACTCTTGCTAGGGCCAACTAACTGCTCTCCAGTTTACCCTTAGAATTGCCTCTCAGAAATGTTTGACCCTTGTGGCACATTCATTTTACTCTTCTAGCAAGTCTCTAATGCCAAGAAGACCAACTAAACATCTCAGTTTAGTCATGATTTATTAATTCATTTGTTAAGCTGATATCTGACTATTGCTAATTTTCAGAACATGTTTATATGAAATTTTGTTCCCTTTATATTGCTAGGTAATGGATGTACAATAAAATGCTTCTTCCTGAAGTACTGAAAGTTGATAAACCTATATAACCATCCTTCCAGTGAAAGAAAGCATCTCTATCATTCCAGAAAGCTTTTACATCACTTTCCAGTCAACCCTATTGAACCAGCCAGAATCAGTTCATGACAAGGATTCTGAATTCTGCTACTTGAGATTAAATTTATTACTTCTAGAACTTGATAGAAATGTTTGTGTTCTATTATTATAATAGTTTTGCCATTCAAAATTGTCAAGTATGTAGCAGCTTTGTGTTCTTTTGTATCAAACAGTAATATTTCTTTCAAGATATAACCACAATTTGTTTATTGACTTTCCCCAATTGAACATCTGTGTTATTTCCAGGTTAGGACTGTTAAAAAGCTGCTATGAATATTCTTGCACAAATCATTCAATGTAACTAACCTTTCATCTGTTTCAGATAAATGTTTCGCAGTGAAACCATAAGTAGAGTGTTGTGGATTATCAAAGTTTATTGATTCTGGAAAGCAGTGTGGAGAACTCTTAAAAAACTACAAAGAACCAGATTATACCACTCTTTGGCATATACCCAAAGAACTCATCCTATTGCAGAGACACTTCTACATCCATGTTTGTTGCTGCTCTTTTCACAGTAGCTAAGAGATAGAAGCAACCTAAGTGTCCCTCAATTGATGAGTGGATAATGAAAATGGGATTCATTTATATGATGGAGTTTTACTCAGCAGTAAAGAAAGTTAAATTTGCAGGTAAATGGATGGAACTAGAAATTGTTATACTAAGTGAAATAACACAGACTCAGAAAAAAAATTGACATATGTTCTCCTTCATATGTGGATCCTAGAGCTAAACCCTGATAAGTGAGTATGTATCCAGACATAAATACAGGAACCAGGATAATGGAAAGGAAACAGGGAGGTAAAGGAAAAGAAAGAACCTGAAAGAGAACAGTGGGAATCAGGTCTTAATAAGGAAGATGGACAAGTAGTGGAGAATGGCTGGGGTGCCAACCACACAGCAGACAGTAGCAGGGATATCAGAGTATAAGGGCTCTAGTGGGGGGAGGGAGACTATGGGAGGGTGCCATCTGGGAAGTGGCTGTATAGTTGAATAAGATGGTTTGACATGTTCTGTATAATATACACACCCCCCAAAAAAATCAACAAATTTTTCTAAATGTATTATATTTGAGGAGGAAGCATGGAAATTTATGTCATGTTAATGAGTAGAGATGATGAACATTGCCATTGAAATCTACCTGATGACTTTATAGACATACACAGGCACCAAGGATCCAAGTGCAACCGATTATGACTAGTAATAACCAGATACATACAGATTAGAGATGCATGTGCCAACATCTCAGT
>NW_008353490.1:3439698-3448266 GCF_000622305.1 Nannospalax galili
AAATTGAAAAAAAGTTATATGTTAATTTGAGAGGACAGTGGGATCTTTTCTTTCCTTCAGTTTTCTTTTTAATTTTTGGCCTCCAGCCACAGACTTAGTAACATTTGCTAATTCCGTGGAAAAATTACATATCATAAAACATAGACATGATGTTTCTGAGTAGATCTTTTAACTAAATACAAACTTGGCAGGCAAAACTTATGCAGATAACCAGTGCTGTGAGTCATTTGGGGAAGCTGAGTTAAGTCTTAAGTCTTCAGGAAGAGCATATTGGATGGACTCTGTGATGCACTGAATCCCAGTGTGTCATGGTTTGTTTATGAATCATTCCTGAAAGATTCATATGTTTAAGGCACAGTCTCTGGCTGCTGGATTCCATCATCTACATGTAGCTATACCATGAACTCTTTGACCTTATCTGTTGATGGAGTTATAATTTGATGCCAGGATTTGGAGATATTGGAAACTAGGAGGCAGGCCTGCCTGCCTTTCTGCTTCCTGGCTACCTTGATCTGAGCAATTTTGTTCAACAATAGGCACCTCAAAGTGTATTGGAAACTAGGAGGCAGGCCTGCCTGCCTTTCTGCTTCCTGGCTGCCTTGATCTGAGCAATTTTGTTCAACAATAGGCACCTCAAAGTGATAATCTCCCACCACAGCCTAACAGCAACGAATGGAGCTATGCAACCATGAACCTAAATAAAGTTTTTTTAAAGGCATTCTCTTACAGTCATGGAAAGTTAACTAACATGCAGCTATACTCCAGGCAGGCGAGAGAGAAGCTCAGAACAAAATAGTGGGGGTGGTGGATAGGAGCTGAAAATTTAATTATGAATAACATTTTTATTGATTCTCAGAGAATTTCATGCAATGTATTTTGACTATATTCAAATCTTCTCCACCATCTCTTATCAGATCTATACCCTCCTCCCTATCACCTCCTCCCACTCCATGTTCCCTATTTTTTAAGCATCTCAAGTCTAATTTGTGTGCTCCCAAAACTCTTATATGTGGGTCCACCCAAAGGGCTATGCTCAGCCTAATCAATGTCTTATTTTTAAAGAAAATTGACATTCCCTCTCTCAGCAACTATCAACTGGCAAGAGTTTCTCAGATAGGGGTGGGGCTTTGGGCCCAACTCATCCCTCCCTACTGGGATTTTATCTCATTTGGGCTTGTGCATGTTTCTGCATACTGACACTACCACTCTGGGTTCATATTTGCAACCACCTGTTCTTTCTGGAAAACATTGTCTCCTAGTATGCATCCATCACCTCTGGCTCTTTCAACCTTTTCACTCCACTGTTCTAAAACATTCCATGAGACTTTGGGGGAGGTATGTGATATAGATGTCCCATTTAAAGATGAGCCCACTACAGTCTCTTATTTTCTGCACGACCAGTCCATGTGTTATTCACCATCTGCTACAAAAAGAAGCTTCTCTAATGAAAGTTGAGAGATACAAAGATAAGTAGTTGGATATAAAGATAAGTCATAGGAGTCAGTTTAATACAATGCCCACTTCACAGAACAATCATAGTAGGTTCTTCCCTATGGCCTGTGACTTGTCTATACACAAGTTCTTGGTGCCAGGAATGGTTTCCACCTTGTACAGCAGGCCTTAAATCCCATCAGAATATGTTTGGTTGCTTCTATAATATCTGGGTCACTATTGCACCACTGGTGCACCACTGGGCATATCTGGGTGCAGTTCACAGGGTTCATTGCTGGGTAAGGGTGATGATTACTTTCCTCTTCTGGAGAGTATGAGTATCTTCCAGCACTATGAAAGCTAGGCAGCAGAGATGAATCTATGAGATCAGTAGTAGTTTGGTTTTGTTGCAGTGGTTACTAACTTCTTCTTTTAAAAAAATTTATTGAAATTTTACTCTTTTCATAAGTATTAATTTGATGGTATATAGTTCCCCACCCTATCTGCACATCCCCTTGCCAGCCTCCATCCAATTTAATGTACTCTATTATATATAGTAAGGCCTACAGAGTTCAATTTGTGTCCCCAAATATCCTTCAGGGTGGGTCCATCCTTTGGAGTCTGGTCAACTTACAGAGAATTCCATCCTTGAAGGAGACTGACTCTCTGCTTCCCAGAGTCAGTTGCCAATAGCTCCTTGAGTAGGGTTGGGGTTACTTGCCCACCTCCCCACATCTATGATGGGATTTTTTTTCTGCTTTGAGCTTCCATGGGATTTGTGAATGCTGTCACTATTGTTGTGAGTTCATATGAATAACTGACTGGCTAAACTCTATTTCCTTGTGGTCATCCCATACCTCTGGGATGCTCCTTTCTGCCTGCTCTTCCACAATGATCTCTAAGACTCATGAGGCAAAAATTTGATATAGGTGTCCTATTCACGGATAAGTTCCCTGTAGCCTCTTGTTCTCTGCACATTGGTCAGTTGTGGGTTTCTACATGTTTGTTCTATGACTTATGCATGTAGTATCTTCAGCAAAAGGGTCTTACCACCAAATTCTGGTGGGTAACCAAGAATAATAGCAATATTCAGTATTGTTTGGAGGTCTCTGGGTCCCCCCCTGACCAATGACTCAGAAAGAGAAGGCCCATTCCTGTCATTGGACTTTAAATTTGCTAGTCTTTGGTGTCTGGTAGGGACACACCATTCCCCATTGTAGTATAACATCATTTAAACTCTTTTTATATATGTATGCGAATATATTTTAGCAAGCTTCCACAGTAGTAGATTTCCATATGACATTTTTCCAAAGGTCTTTAGTTTTAGTTATCCCTCCCCTTCTTCCCTCCTTTACCCTGCTCTCCCATTCTCCAACCCATTTAAACACTTCCTGTTCCATTATTATGGAATTGCATTCTATCTCCTCTCCCATGAAGCTTCTCCCCATGACCTCTTAATAATTTCCTAATTTCTATGGGTTTTCCAATTGAAATTCATATATCTAAAGATTCAATATTAGCATCCACATATGAAAAAAATATGTGACATTTATTTTTTTCAGAAGGGTTTACCTCAGGATGATTATTTACAGGACCTGGAGACTGACAGAACCATAGACATGGCCTGTGTGTTCCAATGAACAATGAGATAGATGAAGTGAAATGAAATGCAGGCCTGGCGTCATAGCAACTCAACCCATTCCTATGAAACCAGGTAACATGGAAGACTTGCACTCAATCCCAAGCCCCAGCCTTTTACGTGTACCAGGAAACATGAGAACAGAAGAGATAGTGAACCTCTCCTACTTTTTCTTGTATACACTTCCACAGTACATAATTTTGTTTGTTTGTTTTTTGTTTTCTTGATTGTTTTTGATAGGATCTCCCTAGTCACAGTCCCCCGAATGTCACAATGTGAACCAATGTAACCTCCTTCTCATAGAGATCCACCTGCCTCTTCTTCCCGAGGACTGGGACTAAAGGCACATGCTACCATGTTCAGCATCACAGTATATATTTTAAACTAGATTAGCAGGATTTGATTTTCCTCTTAATATACAACAATTACAATTCAAAGTGAGTTAAATTTTCTTTACAAAGAAACTAAAGAAAATTTTTGTCATATCAAAATGGATAAATCAAAAATTCATCTCTCAAATCATGTTCTCCCTATCCTCATCTAAAAACCCAGGTCTCTTTTATGAATTCTTAACTCCTTTCATTGTATCCCAACCATTTGACTTCTAATAGATAGTTCAGGGAAATATAAATCCTGTCTTTCTGAGGCAGATTCCTATGGTCAGAGTCTGGAGTCTTGCTGTTCCACTGGAACACCAGTGCAGAGGCTCAGCGTCTTCACATTTTGAAGGTGGGCCACGCTTCACAATACATCAGGTATATTTATTCACTTAGAAGCAGGTAACTCTATCCTCAGAGGAGCTTGAGTTTTGCCCTGGTTAGCAAAGACCAGTTCTGGTCACCATTCCTCAAGAAATATCCTGTTGAAATTTCTCCACCTAGACAAGGGCCCGTCTGACTTTGAACGCTGAAATGCTATCATCTCCTTGTTTATAAACAGACCATTATAATGGCCCTAAACACTTTGCTACTGTGCTATAAATAATTAGCAAGATTTATTTGCTTCCTGCCATCACATTAATATGTCTAAGTCCTTTTTCTCCTCCCTTTATCCTTTAAACTAGAATTATTAATTTAATATAAGGAAAAATTCACACTGATAGAACCTGCCATGCTCAGCCCTTTTTCAGCCTCCTCTTACTTGACCTTGCAGGAGTCTGGTTGTTGCCAGTCCCGGAAAAGAATCAGCTAGAACAGAGGATCATCCAGCTCTCAGTAGCCAATTCTTTTAACTTCCACCAAGACGTCAAACATCCAGCAAGCACTTCAGAATTGCAGCTGGGAAGAGAAGAGGCAAGCAAAGTCTTTTCCCCACTTACTAGGTATTCACTATCCATCACCTTCACTGTGTATATATATGCAGCCATCATGACTAAGCTGAAGGAGAGGAATGAAGGTGACAGTAAGGATTTTAAAGAATATGGAAAAGCAAGGGAAGTTAAATAAAGTAAGCTATGAAGTCAAATCTGATGCCAGTTTCCTGAGTCTGAACAAGGGAACTGAACTGATTTCTTAAACAATTGAGTGTGATTGTGTGTTGGTTCTTGGTTCACTGGGGAATGATGAGGTGGGGCTTGTGGTCTCCAGGTGGTGGCCTCTGTTCCAGGGAAATTCATGAGGCCAAAGGAAATAGTTAGTAGAGGCTATTCCATGAAAAAGCCATTCCATGGGAAAACAGGAGGAAGACTAGTCTGCAGTTAGAGGAGGTTTTTGTGCATCAGAATACTTGAACAGCACCCTGAAAATACTGGTAATAATCACCAAAACTTACTCTAAACAGAAAGAAGTTTCCCTTAAACAAATTGTTTCAGAAGTATGTAAGCTACCAAGGTCTTGATCTGTGAACAATTTTAGTGAATCTGCCTCTGTAACCATGAGGTATTGATCATCTTGTGCATTGAAATTAGTTATGACTAATTCATGCATGCAATTTAGAATAATTATTTTCTGAAATCCTAGAATTGTTTCATCATGAATTTTCTATTTATTAAAGGTGTAATTATAACATTTACACTGAAGGATAGCAGTAACTATAAGCAACTCATTTTCTACTGGTTTCTATGTGCTGTGGCATTTTGTTAAGAAATTGATTTTTATTTTGTTTTCAGCATCTCATAATCCTCAATAATACACAGATTTTTCAAAAACGCTTTTATATTTTCATTGAAATTCATTTTGTTTAAGTGTGATGAAAGCCAGAAGACAAAAAAAAACCCTACCTAGCAAGATGTCATCACAACCCTAAGTCGCCTATTTCATCCATTAATTTTACCTACTTGGAGGCTGGGCAGAAGACTTGATTGCTAATGTGCCTGTCACAGAAACATGAAAAAGGCCAGGTGTGGTAGCACATGCCTGTGATCTCAGCACTGGTATGAATGAGTGGAGATAAGCAAACCTTTGGGGCCTGCTGGGCAGCCAGTCTTTCAAAATCACTGAATTCCAGGGCAGTGAGAAGGCCTGTCTCAAAAATCAAGGTAGACAGTGCTTGGGTAGCCACAGATGAGGTTATGTTCCGTCTTCCACATGTATGTGTGTGTGTAGTCACACAGGCAATGCATGCAAACACACAGTCTACTTGGAAAATTCATATGAAATATTTTACAGTTTTCCATATGATAAAAATAGGCTCTACTGTTATTATTTAGTAGGTCTTGTCAAACTTAACTTCTCTGCATTAAATAACTGACTTCTCAAAATTTTATTTTGACTGTATTTAGAAGGATGCAAAGTTCACATTTTTTAAAAATGTTGAACAACCTCGATTTGATTACTTTTTTTAATGCATTAAAACATACAAATACTTTTTTTGCTTAGTTAAAGCTGTCCATTCAAAGAACCAAAATGAAACTGAGAGATTACATTAAGATTTAAACTGAAATGCATGCAGTCCTTGCTAAACAAACTCAAGGTCAGAAATAGAAGCACTTAGGTCTCAGATACACAGAAGAGCAAACACAACCAGGCTAAATGGTATCAGAAGCTCCAAAAGCAAAAAGAGGCTGATTCTTTCTGATGTTGGCAGGGCTTAAATATACCATGATGTGATTAAAAAATATCCCCTAGATATTGAAGAAAACAGTAGAAACAGAATCCTAGACCTCAGTACGGTACTGAATTCCTTGGGACTTACATCTATCTGACATGAGCCAAGTTATCTCAGATTAGCATTGGATTTAAAGAGCTTTAATCTCATGGTTCTCCAGGTAGAATGTTCACATTACAACAACCCCAAGGACCCCGGCTGGTGAAAAGGCACAAAGTTGGGTTCCAGGCTCAGTGCAACTTCTCATCCCTCAGGGCTGCAGTAGGGTACATGTGCACATTTCTAAAAAAGATCTCAGGAGATGCTGATCAATGCTGCTAAGCCTAGGGAACAGACTTTGATAACTATTGTTCTAGAGACTTTCAGTGATTATGCCTGTAGGTTAAAACACACATATCTATATGCAAAGCCTCCCTTACTATACTAAAGTAAGTAATCACAGCAGAAGCATAGTTACAGCAGTGGTGTTGAGACCTTAGTACTACACAAAAAAGTCCATTCTTCTCATCTGCAGAACTTCTCTCTCAGGAGGTGGTTGTGTAAGACTCTAATGTGTTCTATAATAATGAGAATTTCTTCTCGTTTTCTAGGCCTCTTCAGCTTCATTTTCTCTCTTAACCGCAGGTAGAATGAAAGGTTCTAAGTTTAAGATTCTAATATCGCAAAATTACTTATTATTATAAAGCTGTACTTTTAAAAATAAAATAGAAGAAGATGACATAGATAGAAATCCTCACATTTTAGTTCAGGAATTTGGGCCTGGTAGAGTTTTTGGTGATACCACCTATATACTAATTGGGATATAAGTTTTAGGAAAACACAGAGTACAGTTAATCTAGTACGAGATAGTAACACTGATTTACAAAGTGAACGAATTCAGGTAGTCAAATTTGAGAGCAAATGACTCATAATGACCTTATATGGAAGGACTTGTGTATGGAGACCAAGAACATTATTGCTGAACTAAATAGAGGTACAGGAGAATTGCAGGTAACCCCAGCAAGGACAACTGGATGTAGGTACCACCAGATGATCAGAAGGGCAAAGTCTAAGGGGGGATTCTGTCTAATGAGGAAGCAAACCTGGAGTTGAATGAGCAGTGTTGGGAGAGGGTATGTGCAATGTAAGGCTCACTTGAATCAGGCAATATGTAAAGATGATAAATATTTGAGTGAGAACTGTGAAAGGGAGTTGGAATATCAGATGGAGAAATAGATTATTCATCACAGAGGAAATAGTCTCTGAAATTACCTAGAAGCACTAAATGAAATTGATTGACCCAGGCCAAGGCAACATTTAGAGCTCATTCATCACAATGGAAAGGACGTGTGTGTGTGTGTGTGTGTGTGTGTGTATGTGTGTCCCTTCATAGAGACCGTTTTAGTCAGTAGGAAGCATTCATATTTCCAAATACCTGACACACTTTTATTTGAGTGTCTGGTTTTTTATTTCCCTTCCTATCCTGAGCCTGTGCCCACAGAATTGAGGTTAGTTAAGTAAAAACACACCTCTGCTGATATATCCCATTTTCAAATGATGTACATGCATTTCCAGCAATCTTTCAGCAATATCTGCAGCCACAGGACAAGGACATAATCATATAGTCTGTCAGTTCTCTAAGATGTGCCTGTTGTTTGTCTATCTGCCTCCCTTTGCTCAGCAGATGTTCTCTATTTATTGTGAACCAGATGAAAGAGGAAGGTTGTTTCATGTTTCTGATACTAAACACAAATTTGTGCCTTGTGACTGTACTTTGTCAGAATCTGTTCCGGAAAGCTGGGGAGTCTGTGGGGGTGGGACTAAGGGCATGTGCAGCAGCAGCTCTGGAACAGGCCCTGGTCCTAAGCAGGGGAGGCAGAGCTCTGCTTTTAACCAGGACAAGGTGCTCATTGATGGTTTGTAGAGCAGAATGAGCAGAGGAGGGAAAATCATACACCATCTAGAAATATAGACTGAAGGCAACTCTTATTTTCTGAAGGTCATTCTTACTCTCTACTCAGGATGCTATCTTCGCTCTGCTCACACTTCTCAGGAAACCTCCCAAGTGGAGCCAAGCAGCCCACTGATGGTCTGCTTGATGCCTCAGTTTTGTTTGTACATGTGTTGAGTAGAAGTGAGAGAAGCAAACAACTTTATCCTATTCTTGAACCTTAAAATAAAAAGTTCATTTTTGTTAATAGTTGACACTAGCCATATATTTTTCAGGGATACTTTTTGCCAGATATAAAAAAAAATGTAACATGAGAAAATTTTATCATAAACAAATATTGAATTTTTTACGTTATTTTTTTCTTTTTTCTTATTAATGTGATCAATTTCCTTACAGTTTGCACATTAAAATAAATACCTTATACTGTAGATAATGTCTATATGATCATATCTATTTATAACCTATCCTGTCTCTCTACATATATACTATATAATACATATAATCTCTCTCTCTTCTCTCTCTC
>NW_008353490.1:3448460-3461223 GCF_000622305.1 Nannospalax galili
TATATAAATTTTATCTATGTACCAATCTTACAATCTTTTTGCCACCTAGGGTCCTTGATCACTGGGAGGAGAAGGTATGATATAGATGTCCCATTTAGGACTGAGCACTAGACAATCTCTTATTCTCCATGCATTAGCTAATAGTGAGTCTCTGTGTTAATCATTATTTTCTGCAAGAAGTTTCTTTGCTGAGAGCTGAGAGATATACTAATCTATGTGCATAACAACATGATTAGGGGTCAGTTTAATACCATGTCTGTTTAGCAGAATAATAGTAGTAGTTCATCCCCTGTAGTTTGTTATCTGTTCAGTCATGGCTTCTTGGCCATGATAACAGTGCAAGGTATGGTCTCCATCTTGTGATTCAGGCCTCAATTCCAATCTGAAAGTTGTTGGTTACTAACTGTTTCACTAAATTTTTTCCCTTTTTCCTCCCTCCTTGGGAGACTCACGCCTGCAACCCTCTGAGGCCCCAGGGCTAACAGACAACATAAGGCAGACTATTTGAATATTGCATAGATTATATGACATTTGGGAGGGGATGACTTACAAAAAAGTGGTTTCTCCCAACCCACTTGCCATTCAAGCCCTGTGCAGTGGGATGTCAGGCCCTTCTCAGCTTCCCTGGTGGCTCCACCCTTAGCTCCAGGAGTTTCCAAAACAGCTGCCACTCCACCCCTCTTCCCAGGGTGCTCCTCATTCTTGCCTCTAACTAGCTTACTCTCTGTAGAGGAATGAGTAATTTTCGGGCTACACTAGCATAACATTCCTGTCACTATTTTACCACTGGGCACATCGTGCAGGCCAGTCATTATTGTAGCTCACAGAGCTCACAGCTAGCTAAAATTGATGAGTACTTTTCCAATAGCATGCATAGCACCTTCCAGCACTATAGAAACTAAGCAGTAGAGATGAGGCTTCAAGGTCAGTACCAGCTTGTTTTCTCCATGCTTATTCTAGAGCTCACATATGTAATGTCTTCAGCAGGAGGGTCTTACCATCAAGTTCAGGAGAGTGACCAAGAGCAATGGCATAGCCAGTATTGTTTGAGGGTCTGTGGGATTCCCCTGATCAACAACTCTTAAAAGGGATCCCATTCTTGGCATTGGACTTTTTATTTGATAACACATCATGTCTGGGAAGGGCATTTCTCCCCATAATATGGTAATTTCACTTAAACATTTTTATATATGTATATGCATATTTTTAAGGAGCCTCTACAGAACTGGTTTCCATTTGACTTTTTCAAAAGGTTTTTAGTATTATTAATCCCTCCCATGACTCCCTCTTCTAACCTGTTTTCCCATTCCCAACCCTATTTTACTTTTTTATTTCTTATTCCCTCCCCCCTTCATATCACTGCATTCTATCTACCCCTTCCATTAAGCTCCTCCTCTCCCTGTCCTTTACTGTTTTCCAGCCATCTCTTGATTTTTCTAATTAAAATACACATATGTAAAGGTTCAAAATTCACATCTATATATGAGAGGGAACGTGATGTTTGTCTTTTTGGTATGGGTTACCACACTCGGGATGATGCTTTCAATTCCATCCATTTACCTCCAAATTTTGTTGTTTTGTAACTGTTAATTAATATTCGATTGTGTAAATCTACCACATTTTCACTATCCATTCACCAGTTGATGGAAATAGATGTTCCATTTCCTGGATATTGTGAATAGAGTAAGAGTGAACTTGCATTATCAGGTATCTCTGTGTTAGAATACAAAGAATCCTTTGAGTATATGCTCAAAGTTGGTATGGCTAGATCTTGTGGTAAGCTGTAGGAGGAAGCACAGCCAGAACAATTAGCACATGCGCACTGCAAATGCGCCAAAACATCCAGCTGAGGTAAACCTGTGTTCTGCCAAAAAACATAGAGACGGCTGACACGAAAATGGCCTGATACAGAGAGCCAATGACCTATCAGTGGGCCAATGGGACACCGGGAGGGGGGATTTAAGGGAGGACCATATCCACAATAAACGAGTCTGCAGCTGCTCGCACTGCCTGCTTCTCACCTGACTCCAGGTGTCTGTGTCCTGACTCCACACTGACTCTACCCCCACCTGGAGGGCCCCAGGACACCCGCAACATCTGGTGCCCAATGTGGGTTCTCCATGCTGGCATGGGCATTGACCTTCCTTGGGTTCAGACTGTCATTGTGGTAGCCGCTTTTCTCTTCTGGACCGTGTTCTTTGCACTTTTCTGCCGGCTGTGCATTGACCGCTCTGGAGATCAGCCTTAGTTTTGCTTTCTCCACCCACCACCGCCTGGGCACCTCTCCCCCACTTTCTTCGGTGTTGCCAGATGCCCCCGCCTGAAGTTTTGGTAAGTCTGCCCCTATGTGTTACATGTGCCTTTGGTTCTCCCATGGGTAATGGTGAGAACCCTCTCCTTCCCTTTTCCCTCGTCCTGTCTGTCAATTAGGGAGGTACACATTTTGCTTTCAGTTCACCCAGCACCTCCACATAAAGGCTGATCCACCCTAGGAGGTGGAACCCAGGAGCGGCCCACGACCACTGCTGGAGACACGGTATGGGCATAGGACTGTGGCCTAATGAACCACGGAAGTTCCCCACTAACCACAAAATGTTCTGGGTCTGACACACTCTCTTGTTTGTCTTAGCTCCCTCCCATCATGGGCAACCTACCCCCTCATTGTAGGGTGCTCCAAATTCGGGCCCTTAAATCGCTCCTAGTCATACAGGGTCTCAAGGTTAAGTCCAACGACCTGGACGCCTTCTGGAACGAGGCTACCATCCTCTCAGGTGACCCCCAAGAACATGTGGGACCATGACCTCTGGATGTGCATTCTTTTCCTTGCTAGGAAGCACAAGGTCTCCTCAGGTGTCATCCCACCTGCCTTATTTGTCCCCATTCTCCTGGCCATCATAGCTAGCCTCAACTCCTCCTCTCTGGAGGATGTGATCTCAGCCCACAATAAACACCGTCAGGAGTAGGCCACTGTCAACTTGCCCATCTCTTCTCCTCCAATGGGACTCAATAATGATTCTGTCCCTGAGTGGAAAATGAGGAGCCTGCTGGCCCTCAGCCAGTCCTACAACCTCTGACCCGCTGCCACTCCTCCCCCTAAATACCCTTGGCAGGAGATAAGCTCCTCACATGACCCTACTGCCCTGGAGCCATCCTGCTATGTCCCCCCTTCAAGTTGCCCACCCACACTTCCCCTATTTCCAGGACTTACTACCCAGCCCCATCTCTGCCTTCCCCATCAATTTGGGTCCTAATGCTGTTAACCAGCCCTGGGTGCCCACCCCCATGGCAGACCTCTCCCTCATTTGTAAGGCTGCCATCTGGATGCCGGTGGTTAATGCTACCCACTTCTATGCTCTTACCCTAATGGCTCATACTGATTTACAACCCCAACCCCAGCTAGCTAAACATGATTTTGGTATTGCTGCTATTGTTGCGGACATATTGGCATCTATTGGTGTGGGCGCTGCTGCTGCTGTGGCATTGACACAGACAGCAACTGTGGTTGAGGCACTGAACCAAGTGGTGTCATGTTCGGCGGAGGCTTTGCACACACAGGATCTTATTAATCAGCCTGTATACCGGGCAGTTCATATCCTACAACAACAAGTTGACCTCTTGGGGGGAGAATTGCAAATTGTGCAAGACATGACTTTACTTGCTTATGAGCTGCGTTTCAAGGCTCTATACCTAACCCTATACCGGGTGGATAATGTGGCTGTTGCCAGGACACAACTTGCCCAGTACATCAAGGGCTCTTGGTCACAATAGGTCCTTAACTACTCCATTCTCCTTCATGACCGAATAATCTAGTTAAATTATACACAGGCTCCTGTATTGAACCTTGATGGTGGTTTCTTCTCCACTGTCTGGAATAACATTAAAAGTCTGTTCTCACCATCCTGGTTATTCACGTATGCCTCCTTGGGAGGAATTCTTTTGGTCCTACTCATCCTTGTCAAGTGTCTCTTTCAGCATGCCCTATGGCAAAAACACATCATCAGAGCCACACTCCAGGTCCTCTTGGCACTTCAACACACAGGCTGCGATCCCCGCAAGGTCCTACAGGTCTGGCTCATGGAAATCCATGAGGCCTCTGTATAATTGCCTTCCCCCATTACCCTGGTGGGCTGATACCCAGGGAGGCCACCCTTCAAGGACCGGTAGTCAATGAGAGGTAAGAACTTGTGTGACAAGTCAACCTAAGACAGGCATGGTCCATAATGCTGGGACCCCCTGAGGTGGGGTTGACAATGCAAGGCTAAGAATGTTGGCTCCCCCTAGAGCTTCACAAAAAGAAAAGGGTGGATATGTAGGCGGAAGCACCGCCTGAACAACCAGCGCATGCATGCTGCAAATGCACCGAAAACATCCGGCTGAGGTAAACCTGTGTTCTGCTGAAAGACTTAGAGACGGCTGACACAAAAATGGCCCCGATACAGAGAGCCAATGAGGAACAGACATGACCTATCAATAGACCAATGGGACACCTGGAGGAGGGATATAAGGGAGCATCATATCCGCAATAAACGAATCTGCAGCTGCTCACACTGCCTGCTTCTCACCTGACTCCCAATGTCTGTGTCGTGACTCCTAGCCAACTCTACCCCTGCCCAGAGGGCCCCAGGACACCTGCAACAGTAAGTCAATTTTTGGCCTTTTGAAGAACTGCCACACTTATTTCCATAAGTGATCACAGCAATTTGCCCTCCCACCGTCCATGAATAGGTGTTCTCCTTTCCTCACATCTTCAGCAACATTTATCATCATGTGTTTCTTTTTTTTTTAAATCTTAACCTTTCTGACTGTGGTAAACTGAAATCTCACAGTAGCTTTAATTTAAATTTTCCTAATGGCTAAACATGCTGGAAGCTTTAAAAAATATTTGTCAGCCATTTTCACTTCACTTTTTGTGACTTCTCTGTTTAGTTCATTGACCCAGTTTTTAATTGGGGTGTTTGTAATATTTATGTTTAGTTTTTTGAGTTCTTTGTATAGTCCAGATACTAATCTGTCAGATGGATGGCTTCTAAAGACCTTTTATCATTCCTGCTGATGCTCCTTTACTCAAATGATGGAATCCTTTGCTATACAAAAGTGTTTTAGTGTCAGGAGGCCCCATTTGTCAATTTTTGGTCTTAATACCTGTGGTACTGGGGACTTGTTCAGAAAGTCCTTTCCTGTTCCTATAAGTTTCAGTATATTCCTTTCTTCGGTATTACTTTAATTCATCTCCCAATATCTCCTTTCCAACAGTATAGTCTTTATTCAGCAGTCAGAGAAATCTTCTTAAAATACAAATAAGAAGGGAGAGTTGACAGGGCTGGAGATAAGAGAGGGGAGAGGGTGAAAATAATCAGGATACATTATACAGATGCACAAAATTGTCAAAGGATAAACTTAAGAATAAACGAAATGGATGGATATGAGCTCACAGCAGCTGTGGTCACATGAAGAAGACCTCTACATATTGGGTTCATCAACATTCTCTTGTGGAGTCAGGGGTGGTTCGGGAATCCATTTTCCCAATCTATAAGCAGTTAATGGTTGCTGGGAGAAGGAGAAATATTTTCTTCAGTGTTGTGGCCATAAATGAAGTACTCATGCTGTTGTAGATAATCCCTGATTCATGCTCCTGTAAGTAACCTTAATGAAACTCACTGGGTGGCACACACCCAAAGATATGAAAGTAGAGGACACTAGTGGGCGTGTGAGGGCAACAAGGGCCAGTGATGGTGGATGAATGTCATCAAAATGTATTATACGTATGTATGAAAATATTATAATGAAACCCATCATTATGTGTATAAAAAACACAAATAAGATGGAACTGTAAAGTGCTTGCCTAGCATGTATGAAGTCCTGGTTTCCTTCACCAGCACCACACAAACCAAGTGTAGTGGCACACACCTATTATCACAGCACTTGGTAGACTGAGGCAGAGGAACTGGAAGTTAAGGCCATCCTCAGTTATATAAATAAGATATTCTAAACCTTTCTATTGACTTCTCCTTTTGTGTAAAAGAAAATGTGAACCCCAGATGGTGACTGGACTCATTCTGCCTTCCCCCTCTCTGCCCCTGCTACATCAGTCGTGTACTTCCCTCAGCACGCAAGGGTTTTCCTGCCTGCTGATTTTTTTGCTTGTATCATCTCCAGTGTCTATGATTAGCTTATCCCCTCAAATCCTTGATATTTTTTTTCTCAAATTTACTTCAAGTGATTTTCTTCCCTATCTAAAAAGCAAACAAAAACTAGCCTCTAGGTATAACCTTTAACTGTACATATGTTGGCCTGATATTTTCACAGAACTACTCACCACCTGACATTTATTTATATCTCTGCTTTTTTATGTCAGTCTTTCTCTCTCACTAAACTGTATTTAACAAAACTACATGCAAGTAAATAGCATTTACAAAGTGTGTCAGTGGAGCTGTTAGTGTCAAAGCCTAGGTCCTGACAGATCTAACAAGCTAAATTCAGCCACCAGTCCTCAACAGACCAGTTAAAGAGGCAATAGTAATAGTGAAAAACAGAAAGGGTTGATTTGTTTAAAGCAGCCACATTATGAAAAGGAAGAACTAAAGAAATACAGTGAACTACCCTCCCCATGTCTGCAATAATGTTAGGTTTAAAATTAAACAGAGGGCAAGAGGTATGTATAACTAAGCAGTCTTTATCAAGGAGTGGTCCTGCCCATCAATGACCCATCATCAAGCTTTCAGCCTCGTCTTGCAAGGCAATCTGGCAAGCCCTCATAAACATACAAAATTTCTTTCCTGCAGACAAGGTCCCTCTCTGGATGGCATCAGGCTTCATCATTTTCCATCATTATTATGAAGATAGAAGAGGAAATTCTAATTTCTTGAGGTCCATTGTCTCAATGGTCAGATCACTGAAGGAAAAGTTGTAGCTTCATTCTTTAGACTATCTTGGCTCTTGCCAGGACAATTACAAAGTTTTCATTTATCTTGTTTATTGCTTCATCTCAGGTATATGGAGCAATTATTTACATATAATACGGCTCAATAATATCATAAAGTATTTAATGATGCTACTATATGTCTGTGTAGAACAGGTGCCCAATAGATGCATGCCAATGGAAGTTTCCCACCCCCTTAGCCTATTAAACATTATCTAACAGGGGCTGGAGTGATTGCTCAGTGGTTAGGAACACTACACTGGTTGCTCTTGCAGTGGACCCAGGATCAAATCCCAGAACCCACATGGTAGCTAACAGCTGTACACTGTATGTAAATCCAGTTCCAGGGGATCTGATGCCCTCTTCTGACCTATGCTGGCATTGCAGGGCACAGGCACACATACACACATGCAGGTAATACACTCATACACATAAAATAATAATAAAAATAAATAAAAATTTTTTAAAGTTACCTAACACTTCCTTCTGATTAAAAATTTAAAGTTACCTAACGTAAACACTCACTACCTCAAGAGAAATTAAGCACATTTCTTAGACTTTGCCATTTTAGCTGTTATAATTTGTGGAATTGCTTCTTCTTTTCTAAAGACAGCAGAGAACCATGAGTTGATTTCCATTTTGGTTTCATTGTAGAAGTGGAATTTTCCCAGGAACACAACTGGTAGACGAGGAGCTTTGGCTGCTACAGGACATGTTTCAGGTCATAGACCTGGTGAACTTCACCTGGACACAGTGGAGAAGCACGTGAGGAGGTGAAGGAAGAGTGATTCATAAGTCACACACAAGTGGGAAGAACAAGCATCCAACACACTGACATCAGTAAAATACTTTGGCAGGTTGCCATTTTAAGTGGTTCCCCCGGAACACAAAGAGCTGGTAGAATCAATGTGGTAAATCAAACCACATCAATATTTACTGAATAAATGTTTTTCAAAAAAACTCTTTGCTCATTGAGCCCATCAAGCATTAAGATATAACACACCATAAAAATGAAATAAATTAGCCAAAGTGAAAATGTAGCACCTGTATTTTCTTACAGCTATATGAAGAAATAAACTGTCTAGCTTGTGAAGGAATCAAGCCAAAATTGTGAATATCATCTAATAAACTAGAGCCTGTGGAGAATTTTTGAAATTGTTTGTAAACTTTTTATTTCATTGATTCAGGAACAATGAAATGTTACTACTTTTCTGTGCTAAAACACATTTCATTCTACTGTAGGGAAGTACTGTAGGGACGAGATCCTCTGGAAAATCACGATGAATTTTTGAGGTGGTTTCCTTTTTCTTAGATCATTTTTTATTATTTTTTTGATTATTGTATGTTTGAATGTTTGTGCATCTCTATCTTTCTGTATGTGCACACAGATGTGAGAGGAGGTGCCTGCGGAGGAAAGAAGGTATCAGATCCCCTAGAGCTGGAATTACAGGCTATTTTAAGCCTCCTGATGTGGGTGCTAATAACTGAACTCGGGTCCTCTGAAAGATCAGGAAGTGCCCTTAATTAGCTGCCAAGTCATATCTCCAGCCCCACAGATGGTTTATCAAAGAGGTAGTTTGTGTCAAATACAAATGTAATTTGAGTGACAAATGATTAAATATGACATGAGAAGGTAGGCCAACATTAAACACTGAAAACATAAATTATAAACTGCTAAACTTCTTGTTTTAAATTTAATGTTGTATCTCAGATAGAGTTCAACTCACATAAATTCAGGCAGTCCTAATATAATCAAATATCAAGAATCCTAATTGAAGTTAGTTCTGAGAATTCATTAAACTCCAAATACTGAGAGAAGCAATGACAGAAGTTTCTGGATGATGATAATGCTGCACAGCTGATTCACACTCAGCGGTTCTATGTGCTCGACACTGCTTTCACAAACCATATGCCTCTTGACATTCATAAGGCACAGACAAGGGAAAGGACAGATCATAGTTTCTCCCTCTTATAGCCCAAAATACACAACTCATGTTCATTCAGTTGTTTTCCAACACTGGCCATCATTATTATTGCCAAGGATGGAACTACTATTGCTGAGGAAGGGACTGCATGTTTCTTATCTTCTAGAATTTGTAGGCTTTTGTGATAATGGGATCTAATATTGATACTCATTGTTGGCTCAGATCCTACTTTTGCAGCAGTTCATGCATATGCTTGTGTGTGTGTATGTGTGTGTGTGTGTGTGTGTGTGTGAGAGAGACAGAGAGACAGACAGACAGAGAAAGACAGATAGACACACTCACATAATGTTGCAAAAGAATGTGGACTGGAAAAAGCTATATCAAGATTAACATAAAGGAAACCAACCGGCAGAGAAAGACTGTAAACCCGTTCCCACTTGGGCTTCATACAACAAATGCAGCATGTTCAAGCCAGTTTGCCAAGAAAGACTGGCAGCCCTTTCTCACATAGGTATCATGTGACAAACAGCATGAGCAAGAAAAGCCTGAGCTATACAAACATGGGAGAGGTAGGTGCTTTGCAAATTTATTATAAAGGGTCATGGGCCTCCTGGCCCAGGGCTTTGGGGTCTTTTCCCTCAGCTCACTAGCCTACTCCCATTCTGGGGGTGCTTTCTTTTTCCTAATAAAATGTGTCTATTAATTTGTCCTAGTGCAGTCCTTTGTCTTTGGACATAAGCACCTAGAATCATGTGTTCTCTGAACTCATACACATGCCTATAATTAATATTATATATTTGACAGCACTCATGTACTAATCAAGGTTTAAAACTTTGTGATGCCAAGAAAACAAGAAAAATAAAACATCCTCAGTCAGCAGGACTATATTCTTCTAAGGCAATAGGCATCAAATAAGTTATCATTGTACCCACCATCCTACTGCTAAATTAAAACATTTGGTGCACTTAATGTACATGTGGGTATATGTGTATGCATATATATATATAATATATATATTTACACACATACACATATTTTAGAAAATTCTAAGTTTAACTTCCACTAGCAGTGTGTCAAGGGAGAATTTCAAAACATCACCACGTCTCCTTCAATATGTTCTTCTGTGCATTGAGCATAATAATTTACATAGTTGTTCCAAAAATGCACATTTTGTGCTATACAAAATATATTTTGTGGTATTCTGGGTACCTACCAATCTTTCAGAAAATTATCCTTACTAGTAACCAATTTACTGTGCTTATGATGAAACCTTATGCTTTGTCTTGGTTTGCTTTCTGTTGCTATGATAAAACACTGATCAACAGTAACTTAGGAGAACAAAAAAGGTTTATTTGGCTGACAATACTCCATCAGTGATTGAAGCCAAGGCAGGAGCCTGGAGGCAGGAACTGAAGCAGAGACTGTGGAAGAACGCTGCTTACTGGTTTGGTTCCCCTGGCTTGCTCATATACCTTTCATGTACAGCCCAGGCCTATCTGTTTGGAAACAGCATTGTCCACAGTGCGTTGGGCCCTCCTACATCAATTAGCAATAAAAAAAAAAAATGCCTCACATACAAGGCTACAGGCCACTTTGCTCTGGGAAATTCTTCAGCTGAGGTTCCTTCTTCTAAGATTCTAAGTTTCTGTCTAGTTGACAACTGAAACTGTGGTACTCTAATATAATTGGGGTGGGTTTAACATAATATGTACAAAAAGGTGTGGAGGAAAACATACATTTATTCAAATGCAAATTTTATTTTATATGAATTCCTCACTGAACTTTGCTTAATAAAAATCCAATAAATCACCAGAAAGCAATTAAATTACTTAAATTAAATTGAAACTCTAAGTAAATCTATTTAACATGTTGAGTGAATTTCCTTTTTTCATGTTAGATATGTTCTGTAATGTTACTACAAGGCCATTACTTTGAAAGGAAATGCAAGTCAGGTCCTTTTTGTCATCTGATCAATATATAATCTTGTTCTATACGGTTTTCTCTTTAAAGAGTTAATACATATAACCCATAGCTAACAGTCATGTCTGGAATGAACTGATCTAACAGGTGTCTCTGCCCCAGGACACACCACAGATGTCATGTAGTCAGGAACACTGGCACAACTCAACACTGTGCTTAGGGGTCATCTTTAATGCAAATCACCAACAAAAAAGCAAAGTAATGTGACTTTCACTAAATCTACTCCAAAAGCAGTGTGAATGGCAGAGCCTAGCTGGACTCATCCTGCAGTGGGAAGGCAGAGATCAGGTCACACGAAGATTTTACCAATTTGTGTACCCTTGAATGACCATAAAAACACAGACTGTTGATGTCTGTCAAGGAGGACAATTTCATATATACTCACTGTATGGAATCATGAGCACTGTTGTGTTTGTGTATTACTGTTTTTCTCTAAGTGAAGCTTAGGGAAAGTTAAAAAATGTTTACACTGAATGGCTGGAGAGTTCTTGTTCCCACAGGGTACTCTCTAAACCTGCAGTGCTACATAAAAAGAGTATATATAAAAACTAGCTTTTACTGTATTTTCAACTGTGGTTCTCTAAGCTTTTGACAGGAGTGGCTTTTAAAAATCTATAATAAAATATTTAAAGACCCTGGAAAATAAGAAAGTTTATATTTTGAAAACATAAGCCAAACAAATTTTATGTTAAAAATATGAGTCCTTGTGTTTACTCATTCTTATGTATGTCAATTATGGTTATGTGTGATCAAACTTTTTAGGGCTGGGATGTGGGACATGCTCACTATGCATGAAGCTTTGCAATACACCCTAGCACCACACACATGTATGTATGTGTGTATGTATGTATGTATGTATGTATGCATATTTGACCATCTTGATTTATGAGATTTATTCATAATTCTACACTTAATAAAATGTCTCAGCTTATTATTTCAATGTGGCAGGATGATCCAGGATAAATTATAATTATTTAGGTTTTTGAAAATTCTCTAACAACATTTTAAACTTTAACAATACTCAAACATTTAAAAATGTGGCATGGTGTTATACACCTGCAATCCCAGCACTTGGGGGGTAGAGGCAAGGGGATCATGAGGGTTAATATGGGCTAAATGAGACTCTGTATCACAAAATAATGAATCAAACTAACAACATTTTAGCATAGAGAGGAAAAAATAGAATTACTGTCTCTTAAGATAGTTTTGATACTTATAATTGATAATTTCTACAAAACTGAATACATGCAAGTTTCAGATACACATCCCTCTTCAAAGTCTAGATATGTTGGCTTACCTAACAATTAGCTTAAAATTCTGAGTTGCCTTTCCTATTCTTGAATTATTTTCTTATGTCCTTCTTTAAGCAGTTGTTTCATTTTTATTTCCTGCCTTTCTGTCTTTACTTTTTCTAATTAAATAAATACCTTCTAACAAGGTCTTGCAAGTACATGACTTCAATGAATAAATGAATGTGTTACTCTTTAATGAATGAATGGGCAAATAAAAGAAACTTTCCTAGTCAGGTGTGGTGACTGATGCCTTTAACCCCATCACTTGGGAAGCAGAGGCAAGAGGATCTCTGTGAGATGGAGGCCAGCCTAGTATACATAGAGAATTCCAGTTTAGCTAGGGCTACAGGGAGACCCTGTCTCAAAAAAAAAAAAAACCTTTCTAGAATCATATAAAAAATCTAACCATGTTCATATGTGCTAGCAAGTGTCTGTGCATTCCCAGGTTTTTGCTTAGCAATTCCTTAAAATCCAAAATTGATAGCCTGTCAGTGTTCGGTGATGCATACTTGTCCCAAAACCGTAGAGGTAGAGGAGTTGAAAGTAATTCTTAACTACATAGTAATTTTGAGGCCAAGCTATGCTTGGCTATATGATACCTTGTCTAAAAATACCAAAATCAAGCAAACATTATATATATACATATG
>NW_008353490.1:3461251-3481906 GCF_000622305.1 Nannospalax galili
GGTTTCATACTACTATGCATTTCTAGTCAAACCAAAATGTCTCTGTGATTATATTCTTTCTGTATATACACATTAAAAACATCATAAAACTTACCTCAAAGTACAGTATCGCTAACTTAGCCTCTGCATGTGTAATAAAGTCAACTTGATTGCATTTGCAATCATTTTCTGCCTGGAGGAGATCATAGATAATGCTGTGACCAAGTGTTATTTTATGACTCGTGTGCTTTTGTAAAGGCAGCCACAGCTGACAGAGACCGGAATCAAACAATGAAGCCTTTGCAGTGTAATGATCGTTGTGATTTTAGCATTCACTTTTGTCAGCAAAATCTACACTTTGTTGATATGAAAGGATGCCTGTCTTGGAAACTCAGTTTGCATTTAAATAAGGACATAAAACAATTAAGCACTGGGCTCTGTCACTGTGCCAGCCTCTCTTGCATGCCTGGAAGGCTGCACATCTTGAACCACAGGATATTTGGAATAGTGCCATGTGGCTTGGATATTGTCATTAAAGATGAGACCTGCCAAGTTTTATGTCCTCTGCATTGTGTCCTAGCAATTCTTACTTTTCCTAAAGAAGGTCTCTCACTTAGAACATCATAATCCATATACTGTAATTTCAGCAACTGAAACATTTAGTCACAGTAGAAGTCACGCACATTTTTTAATGACATGTCATATTTTATTTCAAAAAGCAAGCAGTAAATGAGGAACAGATGTCTAAAAAGAGCAGGCAACCATCATGATATAAGGCAGTAACTAGAACTTTCTGAGAGTAACCTTCACACCGGGCCTGGGGTAAGGGTTTCACAGTAAAGTTTTTCATTGAGTCACTACAAGCATCTGTGTGACAATATCATTATTACCTCTCTTTCTACTCTCCCATGTTCACTGCAGCACTATTTATAGTAGTTCAGATACAGCATTCACCTAAATGTCCATTAGTTGATGAATGGGAAAAGAACATATGGTATATACATAAAAATCAATACTATTTATCTTTAAAAAGAATGAAATCCATAGGCTAGAGAGATGGCTCAGTAGTTAAGAGCACTGATTGCTCTTGCAGAGGACCCAAGTTCGGTCTCCAGCACCCATATGGCAGCTAACCACCATCCGTAACTCCAGTTTCAGGTTATCAGATGCCCTCTTTAGACCTCTGTAAGCATTATGTGACACAGGTGCACTTATGTACATGCAGGCAATATATTCATACAGATAAAATAAAAATGATAGTTTTTTTCAAAAAAGAAAGAAATCCAACCATTTTCACCAACATAGATGAACCTAGGCATTAACAGAAGTGAGATTAGGTGGTGACAGAAGGACAAATATGAAATGAAGTATGACATTGTTAAGTTAAAGCTAGGATAATTTAAATCTGTGTACACTGTCCTGTGATCATATTTACCCCATCAGTCTCTCTTAGCCAACTCCCACTCCTGCCAACCACCTTCTTCTCAACCAGTTCCCCTTCTACTTTCATGTCTTTTGACATTATTTTTCACTCACTGAATTTCATTAGGGATGCTTTCATGAACACGGGTAGGGTTTATTGACTGGAGTGTGGACAGCCGACCAGTGGCTATATCACTGAAGGAAAAAGTCACTTCCTTGCATAGCTAACATTAACTGTTCCCCAAGGAGTGGGGCATCTTCCTCACCCATGACAGAATGTCAAAGACCCAGTCTTGTGTAGGTATTATGCAGGTCATTGCAGCCACAGTGATAAAATGTAAAGCCCATGCCATATCCAGAAGGCAGTGTTTCACATCACTCCTCTCCATCCTTCAGCTCCTTCGTTCTTTCTACCTTCTCTTCCATAGTGTTTTCTGAACCTAGGAGAGAGTGATACAGATGCCCTACTTAGAGCTGAGCATGCATCTCTCATCACTTTGAACATTTTATGTCTCTGCATTCACTGTCACTCATAAGTTTCATTTTGAAAGAAAAATAGAGTAGAATGTCGGTTGCCAGAATCAGAGTGGAGAAATGGGGGCATTCTGGTCAAAGGGCACACACTTGTGGCTACATATATGATGGTCAAACCTAGAGATCTAGCCATCTATGATGGCTTCAGTTAATACTGCACTCTGTATGGAAATATGGTAGGACAGTAGTTTTCAGATGCTCTTAAGCACACACACACAAATAAACTATGTAAAATGACAGATATATAAATTAGCTTAACTGTAGTAATTATGTCATTAGTAATCTCTATCAAAATAGCACATTGCGTATCTCAAATGAGTACAATAAAGAATAAATAAAATGTCAAAAGAAATAAAAATTGCGTAAACAGAGGACAATAAGAACTATGAAAACCTAATAACACAATTATAAACACGTACATTTGTACTGTCTCCACTTCCTGTCTCAAATACATTTTCTTGTTAACTATAAACTGCAGTGCATTAGTGTAAGCAACCGTTCCCAAACATAAATGTTCTAAAAGATCGGAAGTCAAGATTCCAATCTAACATTCAGGTGCTGTGTTTCTCTCATCTCTTGATCTGTGCTCCATTGAGAACGCCTCTGTACAAATCCATTGTCTTTTTGTTCCTTAACGCATTTGTTTTGAAAAATGAACAGCTATTATTAACTCAGAAACAGAGTGTTGCTAGCTTGGAGGGAGACTTGACCTTGGTAGCTAATGGAATGGTAAGTTCTTATGCCTTTGTCCTAGCTTTTCCAAACACTAAAGTCAAAGGTTAGTCACTCCCAAACCTTTCTCTTTCTCTTTCCTATCCATAACACAGGTGTGGTTTCCATTAATAGAAATCTAAGAGCAAAATGTAATGTTGAATATAAGAATCGTCCGATCAAGATCAAATCACAGCAATACAACAAATGAGTAGGAAGCTAGAGTTGGTGCTAACAAAAGGAGAGAAAAGAGCAAGATCACCTCTGTACCAATCAATTCTACAAAGAAACAGCTGCCGGCATTTTTCTTAGAAAGGAACAAAAACTGTAAGTCTTTACGAAGAATATTCTTTCGGAAGGGAAGTACCGTAAAATGTTCAGATGTTCCTAGAAGAAATGTCGCTTTTCAAATTACAACTGAATCAAAATTATATGTTTTTCAGAAAAAAAGGCTTTGCTTAGATTACTGTCATCCTCTGCTGTTCATATTTCATAGTTTTGCTCATACCATGATTACAACAAACAGTCCCCAAGTGAGACTCTTGGTTCCTATGAACTTCTGTTTATGCATTCTCCATTCATTAGCTCCATCCTTTTTGTAATTAAAAAATGCTCTCCTGACCATCTGTCAACATGATTCACATTTTAACCTCTTTGGCAGGTCCTTATGTGTATATGGGCCAGAGGCTATCAAAATTTTAAGAAAATAAATAGTATCAGGGATTTTATATTGGAATGGTTTTCAGTAGCTATTATTTTTTTAAATATTTTATTTGCTGTTGTTAATTTACGTGTATGTGTGTATCGCCTGCATGTAGGTAAGTGCACCCATGTCATGCAATGCCTACAAAGGACAGAAGAGGCTGTCAGATCCCCGGCACTGGAGTTACGGACAGTTGTTAGCTGCCATGTGGGTGCTGGGATTCAAACCCGGGTCTTCTACAAGAACAACCAGTGTTCTTAACCGCTGAGCTATCTCTCCAGCCCCAGTAGCTATTATTTTTTTTTTAATTGTTGTGAGCTTACTTGAAAATAACTCTTCCATCATGAGGGCAAGTCTTTAGTTATTATAATGAATTACTTAACATTTTTATTTGTTTTCCTTGAGGTTTTCATGAATAAGACTTGTCTGCCAATTTTGAGAGCTAAAGTTATATGCTATCTAAGAGAATGCCTAAGTTCATATCTTGTGGCTTTCAATTAGTTATGGTGTGTGCATAAGCAGACATATCAAGGGAACAGAATGGAGACTCCACGAGTAGGCCCAGCTATACATGAAACTCTAATATACAATAAAAAGGAGGCATCAAATCATTTATATGAAGAAGAAAGTCTGGGAAATGGTGAAATTAGATCTATTCTCACACCATGAAAGACAATAAGTTTCAGGGGCTGGACAGATGGCTCAGTGGTTAAGGGTACTGACTACTCTCGCAGAGTACTGAGGTTCACTACCTAGGACCCATATGATGGCTAACAACAATCTTTAACTTCAGTTCCAGGGTATCCAACACCCTCTTCTGGGCTCTGCAGGCATTGCATCACATAGGTGCATTCACATACATACAGACAAAACACTCATACACAAAATAAAAATGAATAAATAAAAAATTACAAGGAAACAAATTTCAAATGGATCTATGTGAAACTATGAAAGTACTAGAAGAAAATATATGGTATATATTGTTAGATAAAAGCCGACAGGGGATAGCCACAGAAAAGACAGGAGAACTCCAGCAAAGCAAAGTTTATTTCTTAGGATTGGTAGTGGTTGGAAGCTCAGCTGGGCAAGAGAAGGCAACCAGCTGCTTGCTGACTGTTGGGGAGTTTCTTGTGGGGGGTTGGGGAATGTGGAAGGTGGTAAAAATAATCTTTACAGTTTCAGGGGAAGCAGCTTGTACTGAGACAACTCTTACATCAGTGGGTCTAGGGTGCAGGGCCCTGTTTATCTTTTAAAATTATCAGGGGAACAGCTTTGTGCTGAGACAGCTCTAAATGCAGCTGCCTGGCCAGTTCCTATTTTGCAATTGGGCCCTCAGGGCCTGTCTTGTGAGGCTTTACTGCACTGGGGGGTCATCTGCAGACCTGGACTCTAACATATATAATCTAGATTTCAATAAATGTTTTCCAAAATTCCTAATAACAACTTCTGAAACTGAGGAAGAAAAATCCTAGAGAAAAAGAGAAACCATAAAAGCACAAACAGATAAGAAATATCAAAGTAGCTTCTTATGGGCCTGGGCATGTAAGTTCAGTCAGTAGAGAGTTTGTCTAGCATACATGAAGTCATGGGTTTGATCCTTAGCACCACATAAACCAGGTGTGGTTTTATACATCTGTAATCTCAAAAGCAGGGAAGGAGGATCAGGAGTTCAAAGTCATCCTTGGATACACAGAAAATTCAAGGTTATTCTGGGATATATGGGACTGTGTTTTTAAAAAACAGCTCCTTATGGTATGAAAACATATTAAACTTTTTCACAATAAGAGAAATACAGTTTAAAACAATTCTGATTTTCTATTTCTCATCCCTCATGTAAATATGACTTCAAGACCCTGACAACGCACTCTTCAGGTGAGATTTAAGAAGTAGTCACCTTCATACATTCCTGATGCAGTGCAGGATGGACACTTGGCAATATCTCTTAAAAGAGTATACATATTTACATACAGAAATTGATTTTGCAGATGATAATATAACTACAAACTACATTGAACAAACTGATAAAACTGAATTGAGAGAGTTTAATGTTTCCTAATACCTAATTTAAAAAATTTATACAATATCTGTGAGGAGAAAGAAAATCTGGAAAACTCTATTTGTTAAAATGATTATTTATTTCAATTTACATAACAGTGGACATAGCAACTGCAAAAAATGTATGTTGTACGAAGAATTTTAAACTTTCTTTAAAAACGAAAGTCCCACTTCTATGTGCATATTAAACATTCCTTGAAATCATGGTTTTTGGACACTAAAATGCTGTAATTTTAGAAAGATTAATATTATGGCAACAATGATGTTTAATTAGAAAATACAAAAGACTTTGTAAATTCTATAGATGTTTAGAAATTTAAAAACCACAAATATAAATAACCATATATCAAAGAGGGAATTGTGTGAAAAATTTAAGCATTTTCAACTCAAAAGTAAAAAGAAAATATAAAAGCATTTGGTAAAATGAAGAAAAAAATGGGCATTTGGAAAGAGAGAGTATGACATAGCTAACTTTCTGATATTTGCCCCATTTCAAAACATGCAGTACAAGAAAGCAGACTAACCACAAAGTAAGATGAGATCAGAAATCAATGAAGCAGAATGTGGCAGAGCCTCAGAAACAATCCATAAACCCCACAAGTAATCTTCAAAGATCAGTGGACCAACTAGCCAGCAAACTCAAGCAGAAAGGTAAAGACACAACGAAACACTATGAGAAATCAATCAAGTATGTCATAAAGCTAACACAGAATTGACTAAAAAATTATTAAATTTTATCTTTAAAGGAGACAATAAAGAAAGCAAAAGGTCAAGCCACAGATTAAGATAGCATAATGACAACATATATCACCGAAAGAATATCTAGAATACTGGAATAATAGGAAGTAGAAATTAGTAGAACTTATTTGTATAGGGCTCTGGCCAGGGGGATTCTATCAGAAGGTTCTACTTTATATAGAGGCTAAGATCAGCTGGAATTATCAGACCTTGACTTTCAGACCTAGGGACTCCTTTAACCATGCACTAATGAGATTATACGTCATCACTAACTAAACCTCCTGCATCATGTTTATAAGACTATACCCTAGTTCTGAATTTGTTCTTATAACGTTTCCCCTAAGGATCATAGAACAAAATCCAAATAAATATATGTATTATGTATTTTTATTTACTTATGTTATATTTGGAAGTTTTTCTAGATAATCTTCATGTGTAACATGGAGGTATAGTTGCAATTCCAATGATTATAATGGAAAAATAATGTTTGTAGCTTATCCATTCTAATAATTGCTTTATTAATATGCTGAATTTTGAATATTTCACAATTGCTGTTTATCAAATAGTTGGTCCATAATTCAGAAAATATTTATTGAGTTCCTCTCACAAAGTTCATTGTAGAAAAATGTGTTTTTTTACAGTGGAAGAGACCTTCCTGCTAATTTTGCCTTTCAGCATTACAAGGGAAGAGGGTAGAACAATGAAACATATCTAGACAATTTCTCAAGATTGTAGACAGCAAACGAAGTGACAATCAGAATCAAGACCTCCCAACCCCAATCTTGTGTTCCTACACTACTTACCTACTTGAAGAAGGCTCACATGAATGCTTTCTCTAGAGACACTGCTAAGTATTCAAAACTAAACTTAACTATATACTCTGTTTCAACATCACTATGAAATTTTACTTAAAGTTGACTATTGTAGGGTATAAGGAATCGTTCTTCCAGTTAGAGCTGAAAAACAGTCACAATCCCTTACTTGCACACAAGAAAATTCACTAGAAAGTAATGATATTGAACAGCTTAAATGCCACAGTTGAACAATTTTCCACATAAAAATAATTTCCATTAATTGCTTCTTTTCTAAATATAATTGAATGTTTTCTCAAAAAATAGTGAAGTTATATACAAAATGCTCATTTGCTACTATACATTTTTAAACACCTATAACAGTACTAAGAAAAACATTGCAATATTTATTTATTTTTAAAGCAATTATTTTAGATTAGTATTGGTGCTAGAGTAATTTGGTCCTAGAGTACTTTTCAGCAAAATTGAGGGGTAGGTTGTTGTATGACGCTATTCCTGGGGAGGGGTGAACAAATATCTACTCACCACAGGTAAGGATCCAATGACAGAACAAAGTAAGG
Source organism: Nannospalax galili (assembly GCF_000622305.1). Taxonomy (NCBI): domain Eukaryota; kingdom Metazoa; phylum Chordata; class Mammalia; order Rodentia; family Spalacidae; genus Nannospalax; species Nannospalax galili. The sequence continues at coordinate 3,468,766 of NW_008353490.1, forward strand.
ATGCCATGAATATGCAACTTGCCCAGTCATTGAGTTTATTGGGATCACTTATAGGCGTACGGGAGGGGAGTTATTTACAGGACCAGAAATGACTCCAAGACAGCTGCATCACCAAAAGCCCACCTCAGTAAGGGTGTCAGGTCATGAAAGCAGGAAATATGTAGTGCTCTGCATAATTGGCAGGCAGGTCAAATTGTAGGACAGAATCTATCCCAGTTAGCTCAGTTGGTGTGAGTCTCTTCCAGGCAGCTTGGTCTCTGCTTATTCCTGGCAGCTTGGTTCGTCTAAGAATGTTTCTCCACAGTCCTTAGAGACTATATGCTTGTGAAGGGAGAAGCCAAGTGTACCTAGTCATTTTCAGGTACCTCTTGAAGCTACTGAGTTAGTGATTTACTTCTGAACTTAAAGAACATCTCTGCAGGATGGAATGTTTCACTTCCCATTAGCACATCCTGTTGCTGAGCTCTCTTTAGAACATCCTCTTATCCACATCTGTTTACATCATCCTGCTATTTACCTCCCTTTAGAACACCCTGTTGTCTTAATGAGCTTCCCTCCAAGATGTAAGATTTTGTCTCAGAGGAAATCGATATACAACATAGGTACACAGACTTCTCATAAACCTTCTGCCCTGCAAACTGTCCATCTCATTGTAAGAGTGAAGTATTGTTACTACTGATGAATTTACATATCATAATATGACATAAGCATACCATAACCACCCAAAAACCACACTTGATATTGTTGCAATATTGGGTGTCCTTGGGGATCAGGGGTGAGGCAATGGTGTCAGTCAGATGACATGCAGATGCTGGAGACCAGGTTCTGTAATGCAGATCTAAAGTTTTTTAGGAAGTACAGCAGGCTTTATAGGGAATAGGTACCAATCACCAGGCTCCACGAGTGCCGCTGTAGGCAATCACCTTAAAGGTGAGGCCAACCATCACTGAGACTGCACCATGAGGGACTGGGCAGGCTTTGTGGAGAACAAAGAAATGGGGAATTCACTGAGTGGGGCAACATGGGGCAAGGATCAGGCCACCTTGGAGTGTGCTCACAAGGCTTGAGCTGATGATCCTGTGGGTTCATCGTGCCTTTGCCAAGGCTGCCAAGTAAATCCCCAAGCCAGGACTCTTCTCTTGATATTAGTGTTCACTCTGGTGCTGCACGGTCTACAGGATTGTACAAATGTATAAACAGATATGTCCAAAATTATAGTATTAAACAAAATCTGTTTACTTCCCTAAACTTCCCTATGACCCATTTATTCACCCTTCTCATGACCCCTATCTACATTGTAATCCATGATCTTTATACTGTGTCTATATTTTGCCTTTTTAGAATGTCATGTGAACTTTTCTCACTGTTCATAGTAATTTGCTCTACTGATCCTGAGTCACTGGTGGGACAGAACATGTAGCAAGGCTTTTTACTTCATTGAAAAGGTAACACAGAATCAGCATACAAAAAGAGTCCAGGACCAGATAAAGTCCCCGAGATGATGGACTATTGATCTACTTCCTCCAATTAAGCCCTGTCTCTGACTTTTCATCATCCCTAGTAAATCCATCATATCATTAATCCAACAAGGGAGAACCCTAAGGATGCAAACATTTTCCAAAATGCATCAGCTGACCACCATTACTTCAAAATATGACCCATGAAGGACATTTCATATCCAAACCTCACTAACAATGAAGTTGGAATCATGCAGCTTTTTGATTGTCTTCTTCCATTAAGTAATATTAATTCAAGGTTCCTCCCATCTATTGATGGCTTGATAGCTCATTTCTTTCATCAACGAATTGCATCATATTGTCTGAATTGTCCACAGCTTATGTTTAGTCAACATCTTCTGAAGAAAATCATTGTAGATGTGTCACTTAGGACTGGATATCTCACAGATACTTATGGTCTGCATTTGGTGACTGTGGAATTTGTAGTAGTTCTCATCTATCAGAAAAAGAAGTTTCTTTGATGAATGGTGAGAAGTGCACATGCCTATAAACACAAGGATGTTTATTTAGAATATAGGAAGAAATTACATTGATATAGGTGTGTGACAAAAGTGGGTTTTTCTCTAGGGTCACCAACCATGTGTATTTGCCTATATTTAGAGTACCACACATGAGTTTTCTCCCATTAAGTGGACCTTAACTTCTAAACCTAAGGTTCAGGGAACATAGTGGAACAGGGGACAGAAATAGCATTAATGCATCTCTCAACTCTCATCAGCAAAATTTCTTCATGAGACAGATGGTGATTAACACAAAAAGCCACAACTGGCCAAAGTGCTGAGAATGAGAGACTGCAAAGTGCTTATCCACGAATTGGACATCAAACCTCTGCCACCCAAAGCTCAGGGAACATTGCAGAAGAGGGGGTGGAAAGATTGTAAGATCCAGAGCTGTGATGACCAGAAGAAAATGGCATTTTCCAGACAGTTTGGAAGTTGTTCATATGAAGTCACAGCAACGGTAATGGCATGCATAACACCCATGAAAGTTCAAGCCAGACAAAATCCCAGCACGGAAGTGAGTAACTGCTTAGGGGAACCCCAACCTTAGCTGAGGAAGTGTTGGAAATCAATAACTACTGAGAGGGGAGTCATTTTTCTTTAAAGGTGTGACACTAAATAAGTTAATCTGGTTACAGTGGATTAGTCCACAAATAAAGATATTTATGGATAGAAAATTTGACCTGATAAGCCTTAATATATATGAGAGAGTACATGAAATCTAGTGTGGGGGAATATAAGAATGATGCATATAAGGGAGGGATTCTAAATATTATCACAATGTATTGTATGAAATTTATGAAAATTCAATTAAAATATCAAAAAGAAGAAAACTTTTTAAAAGTTTTCAGTAATTATAAACAAAATTGCTACAATATCCACATGTATGTGTCCATGTAAACCTAGTTTTCATCTTTTTTACATGATTGCTGGAGTTTATCTTAATGGTATACAAAGCTTTATAACTAACCTGAAAATTGCTTTTCAAAGTGCTATGCCATTTTGCATTCCTAACATCAGCGAGTGAGCATTCCTGTAGCTTCACATCCATGACAGTCTTTGGTGTTATGCTTCATATGATTGTCAATCCAAAGGTACACTGGGGTGTTTAGTGACTGTAGTTTGTATTTCATTCATGGCACAGGATAAAAGGCATCTTTCTGTATGCATGTTAGACACCAAAATATTTTCTTTGGTGAGGTATTAAAATTTGATTCCACCTTCAATTAAATGGCTTCTTATTGTTTAGCTATAAGATTTCTTTTGCAGTGTTTTTAGTAACAACTTCTGAAATAGATGTATACAATAAGAATATTTTCTCCTGGTTTACACATTCTTTTAACATTGCCTAATTTACGGAAACTCAGCTTATCATTTTTGCCATTGAATCTTGTTCTCAATATTTTATCCAAAAGCCCATCACCACATCCAAGGACATATATGTTTTTTCACTCATTATTTCCTTGACTTTTTAAAGTTTGGCTTCTTAAATTCAGATCCATGATTTATTTTGAGCCAATTTTGCTGGAAAAAGTACAGTCTGTCAAGATTTGTATTTATAATGTATGTGACATTCTTGCAGTGTCCTTTGTTGGGGTTTGGGAGGGGTGAATCTTTGTTCCATTATGATGTTTTTATAATATTTTCAAAGGAAAATTGATTAAACTTTTATGGATAACCTTCTGGCTGCTCAATTTGATTCCATTCACATATTTCTTTTATCAGTTATATTAAATGCTGTTGATAATTGGAGCCTTTCTAGTAAGACTTAGAGTCAAGTAGTGCCAATATTCTGATTTAGTTCTTCTTTTTCAATATTATATTGTCTGTTCCAGTACTTTGGCCTATATAAATTTTAGAATTAGATAGTTGCTGACCACACTATAACTTGCTGGAATTTATTGGTGTTATATTAATCTTCAATATATATTGTCAACTTGACTTTGTTGGAATCACCTAGGAGACACAACTCTGTATGTATCTATGAGCTTCTAGAGATGTTTAAGAAAAACTGGAAGAACTGCCTTGAATGTGATTAGCACCAATTGATCAATCGGTGCTTAGATCCCCCTTAGGCTGGGGCCTAAGAATAAATCAAAATGGTAAAACAAGTGGAGCACCAGCATCCATCTTTCTCTGTTTTAATTGCTGCTGCAATGTGACCAGCCATCTTACACTCAGCCACCATGTCTGCACCATTGTGATGAATTTCATCTCCTTAAACCATGAGCTCAAATAAATCCTTCCTTCCTTAAGTTGCTTTCATCAGGCATTTTGTCACCTAATGAGGAAAGTAGCTAATACATTTGTGTTTTATTAAGTCCTTAGATCAAATTGGGAACAGCAGATATCTGGAAGATATTTTCTTTCTATCTATAAACATAGAAGATTTCCTCATTTATTTAGTTTTTTGGTTCATTTCATCTTGGTTTTCTAGATTTTTCTAGTTTCCCTCATACAGATCCTGTACACAGTTTATTAGATTTAAAGCAAAGTGTTGTACTTTGGGGATGACAATGAAATTAAGGCACAGTTTTTATTTCATTTAAGACATATTTATACTATGTTCATATTTTGTTAAAATGTAATATAGATCATTAATGTTATTAATGATATAAGAATATATAGGGACATACAGCAATCATTAAAACTTACCCTGAAAAGTAAAGTTTATGAGTCTTTAGCTTTCTTCCTCTTCTTTTCCCCCTTTTTTAGGGGGGGGGATACATATATACATTTCATTTAACTTCTTTTTTGTTGTTCATTTTCTTTTGCTTTAATTTACTCTTTGAGAATTTTTTACATATATACAATGACATATGCACACATCAACCCATTATTTTATCCCCACGGCTTCCACAGCACCACCCACAACACATTCTGCTCCTAATTTCATGTTTTTTTAATTTTTAAAAAATTAACCCATCAAGTTCAATAAGTATTGTCCATATGAGCAGGAGAGTGGGGCCAGCCACAGTAGCATGGGAAATTAACCATTGTATACAACCAGAAAAAAGAATTATTCTCTCTCCCCAAGCAGCTTGCTACTGTCAGTAGCTCCTCAGTAAGAGATGGGATATGGAAAGCTTCTCCCCATTGTCCCCTGCATGTCACTTCCTTCTCCCCTTCCTGACAAACTCTCACACTTTCCCCACCTCCCCAATGGTAATATTGGTTCCCTAATATTCCTCTCATAAGGGGCCTATCTTTCCTTTTACCTATATGTCTTCTTGGCATTATCCTGAATCCAGCTGTTACATCAGGATATATACTCACATATAAGGGATTTGCTGCTAAATCCAAAAGTAAGGGAGAACATATGTCGATTGTTTTTCTGAGTTTGTGTTATTTCACTTTCTATAATAATTTCATAATTTCATGTTTTCTTACCACTGAGTAGAATCCTCTTGAGTAAATGCACCACATTTTCATTATCCAATTGTCAATTGAGGAAGACTTAGGTTGTTTCCATTTCTTAGTTATTGTGAAGAAAGCAGCAACAAACAGGAATGTGCAGCTATCTCTACAGTAGGATGAATCCTTTAGGTATATGCCAATGAGCAATATAACCAGATCATATGGTAGATCCATTTTTTAGATTTTTTAAGACCAAAGACATTAAAGACCTCTACAATGAAAATTTTAAATCTTTAAAGAAAGAGATTGAGGAAGACATCGGAAGATGGAAGGCCCTGCCATGTTCATGGATTGGAAGAATTAATATTGTGAAAATGACCATCCTACCAAAAGCCATTTATAGATTCAATGCAGTGCCAATCAAACTCCATGACATTTTTCATGAAATTGGAAAAAACCATCCTAAGATTCACATGGAAGCACAAAAGACCTTGGATAGCCAAAGCAACCCTGAGACTAAGAGCAATGCTGAGGGATTACTATACCAGATATTAAACTGTATTACAGAGCTATACTCATAAAAACAGCATGGTACCAACACAAAAATAGACCCACTGATCAATGGAACAAAATTGAAGACCAAAATATGAGAACATGCAATTTCAGCCACCTGATATTTGACAAAGGGGCAAAGAACATTCACTGGAGGAAAGACAGCATGTTTGGCAAATGGTGCTGGCAAAACTGGATCTCTACCTGTAGAATAATGAAAATAAACCCCTATCTTTCACCCTGCACAAAAGTCAATTCCAAATGGATGAAAGACCTCAGTGGGAAGCCTGAAACTCTGAAACTGTTAGAAGAAAACATTGGCGATAGCCTACAAGATATAGGTGAAGGAAAGGATTTTTCCAAACTGGACATCAACTACCCAGGAAGCAAGGTCAAGAATCAACAAATAGGATCTCATCAAACTAAAAAGCTTCTGTACATCAAAAGGAGCAACCAAGGAAGTTAAGAGAAAACCCACAGAATGGGAGAAAATCTTCACCAGTGACACATCCAACAGAGGTTTAACATCCAGAATATATAATGAACTCAAAAAGCAAAGAATCAAGAAGGAAGTAACCCAATTAAAAGATGGGCTAAGGATATGAAGAGTGGTCTCAAAAGAAGAAATAAAGATGGCTAAGGAGCATCTTAAAAGGTGTTCAACATCACTAGTAATTAGGGAAATGCAAATTAAAACCACTTTAAGATTTCATCTTACCCCAGTCAGACTAGCTAAGATCAAGAAAACAAATGATAACAAATGTTGGAGAGGTTGTGGGAAAAGGGGATCGCTTATCCATTGCTGGTGGGACTGCAAACTTGTTCAACCCCTATAGTAAGCAGTATGGAGAACTCTTAAAAAACTACAAATGAACCTACCATTTGACCCAGTTATACTACTCCTTGACATATACCCTAAGAACTCATCCTATTGCAGAGACACTTGTATGTCCACATTTTTTTTGCTGCTCTTTTTACAATAGCTAAAAGATGGAAGCAACCTAAGTGTCCCTCAACTGATGAGAGGTTAACAAAAATGTGGTATATTTACACAATGGGGTTCTATTCAGCAGTAAAGAAAGATGAAATCATGAAATTTGCAGGTAAATGGATGGAACTAGAAACTGTTATACTAAGCGATGTAACACAGACTCAGAAAAAACAAAAGAGAGATATGTTTTCCCTCATATGTGGATCCTAGCACCAAATCCTGTAAGTGCTTATGTACCCAGACACAACTACTGAACCAGGATAATGAAAAGGAACCAGAGAGGTAAGGAAAAGAAAGAATCTGAAAGAGAAGAACAGTAGGAAACTGGTGTTAATAAGGGAGATATGGATTTAAAAAGGTGTTATTTTAAGGGGAGGAGGAAGGGAAGGTTATTCAAGGAACCTAGGGGATAAAGGGAAAGAAGGAGCTCAAGAGAGGTGGGGCCATAGGAGAAGGGTATCATTAAGGGAGAAATGGAAAAAATGGGGCACCTTAAATGGGGAAACCATGGTGGAAGGTTTAGACAATGTGAGAGATAAATAATGCCTATCCAGTTTAAAAATACCAGAGGGAACCATATGAGTCCAACAACCTACTGACAAATTATACATACAACCAGATCAAAGAATATAACATATGTCTAGGCAAGATTTATCTGAGAGTGTTTGATTGGTCTTTGCCCAAGCTTTATCTACATGGCACATGGTAATTAAAAGTCCCAGACTGGTGGAACTAACCTTCTTGGATGTTTAACAGCCATACTGTGAGGCCTATACTAACAAATTTGGACAGAGGGAGGGACATAAAGGACAGTTTTTGCTCCTTTCCCTCTTAGGTGGACTAAGTTCCTGGGGACTGACTATAAGCATCTCTCAAAATGTCCTATAACTGTGGTGAGTCACCTGTTCCCTTGATCAAGGAGGCCATGGAGACCCCACTAGATGGATTTGAACCAGTATCCAGTCTACAAAGAGGAGGATCAACACAGAGGAAAAATTTCCTCCAAATGAAGCCAGCTATGGTTGAGCAGGACCTTTGTCTTATCTTCACATACATGGAACTGGTAAAAGAATGGAGCCAGGGGCTCCTCCCAAGCCCATGTCACCCCTAAGGAACAGATCCTCAAATGACCTTAAGTGTAAAAATAAATTGATTTATCTGGGCCAAATGTATGGACTTAAATATCCAAAAGGAAAGTATAACCAAATATTAAATGGGTCAGTATAATTCCATGTGTATAGCTAAAGGCTACATAACAAGAAATAATGCCAGACAGGAGATGCTTTCCTTTCAGTTATTGGCCAGAGTGGCCCAAAAGACTCACAGAGAGTAACCCAGCATAAAACTGGGAAAATGAACAGCAGACCCCAATCTTATCTAAAAGAATATTGACAACTGATTGCTGCTAGATAGGAACAGCTGATCTTCCTAAAACAGGGATCTCTAGAAAGGCTGAATAGATTCAGCAGATGGACAAGCACTGGGGAATGGCTAGGGGTGCTGACAACACAGTGGACAGTAACAGGGATGACAGAGTATATGGTCTCCAGTGGGCAGGGGGAGACTATGGGAGGGTGCCATTTGGGAAGTGGGTATATCGATGAATAAGATTGTGTGGGATGTTCTGTATGAAACAAAAATCAACAAATTAAAAAGAAAAGATTTATATTTGAAGAGGAAGCATAAAAATTTACTTCATGTTAATTATTAGATGTGATAAACATTACCATTGAAATCTACTTGATGACTTTATGTCCATACACAGGTGCCAAGGATCTGAGTGTAACCGACTGCGACTATTAATAATCGGATACATAGAGATTAAAGACACATGTGCAGACATCTAAGCGTTAGTAGCCTGAAAAATGTAGGAAACAGAATATTTTAAAATGAAATGGATTTTGTCTTTAAAGGTTAAAAACTCATTCAATTTTATGTCTTATAGGGTTTATACTGAGCTCAGTATTACTGTATACAGTATACAGTATAAGTGTATTAGTTCAACTGTGAACCTAAAAATTTACAGCCACTTTTGTAAAGAGATGTATCCTTGCTCTGGAAATTGTTACTGAATATGTTAAAGCTGTAATGAAATGCTTCTAAAAAAAAAAAATCCACACTGCTTCCCATAGTGGTTGAACAAGTTTGCATCCCCACCAGCAGTGAATGAGCTTTTCCATTTCTCCACATCCTAGCCAGTATGTGGTATCTTTTGTTCTCTTGATGTTACCTAGTCTGACTGTGGTAAAATGGAATCTTAAAGTGGTTTAGATCAGCATCTCTCTAATTACTAAGGATATTGAGCACTTTTAAAGGTGTTTTTAGCCATTTTTATTTATTCATTTGAGAACTCTGTTCAGATTCATAGCCCATCTTTTTATTGTCATTTATTGTTTCTTTGTTTTTTGAATTCTTTATTATATTTGATTTTGTCTTTTTCAACATTTTGCCTCCTGACCTGCCCATTTCCATTACCTTTTCCTGAATTTGTTCCTCGTTCAGTGTTTTTCAAACTGGACTCTATTTTAAACCCTCCTTGAGGACCTGCTATGATCTGAAAATGTCTCTTCTCAAAATTCACATGTTAAGAGCTAATCTCCAATACAATGGTCATAGAACTTGAAGTCTTTGGGAGGTGATTATGTGTACAAATCTCTTATTAATAGGATTAGTGCTATTCCAAAAACCCCTTTACAGAGACAGCTGCCCTTCCATGCAAGGGACATGGACATAGTAGTTTTCTATGATTTGGGAATGGTCCCTCCAGTCACTGACTTTGTTAGCCACTTGACCTTGGGCTTCTTAGTCTCCAGAAGTATAGAAAAGACGTTTTGGTGGTTTCTAAGCCATGCTATTTATAATATTTTGTTCTGGCAGCTAAAATCATCTGAGTCAAACATTTTAAAATACACAGATGTCTGTATTCTACCCAAGATTAACTGAATTAAATTTTTCTCTTAAATACAGGTAATTATTGAAAACCCTGTATGATTCTGATATATACAGAGGGGTAAGAGACAACATTTCATGAATATCCACTCAACAATCCCATTAGACTCTTTAATTTTATCTCTTCTTACCTATATCTAGTTTAGGCTCTGTCAATGCAAAAGCACAACTCTCACCTCAAAGGGGATTAGTATATTCTGGAGCCAAATATAAGTGACCATGGCCTGGGAACACAGATTCAGGTTACCCCAGATTCCATGTTCCAACACGGTAACTGTTTCACTAAGTTTTATAGTAAGGGAACAAAGAAAAGCCATAAATCAAGACACTTTCCAAATGCAATAGTGGAAACAGTAAGTAAGCAGATACATACAGCAAAAGAGAAATCTCAACTATAGGCCTCAGATGCTATCTGATGGCATTCTGAACCTTTTGATTGGTGGGGACTTTTTATTTTGTTAATACATTTTCTTTGTCACAAGAATGTTAATTCAGAAACAGAGGTGGGAAAAAAGTGGCTATTTACAGGATTAATGATATCCCTAGATAATTTGTGAATAGACTCTGGATCCTCAACATTCTAAACTCCCCAAAGTCATAGGAGTGTTAATCAGTTAGTTAGCCTTCCAGGAAGTTCGGCTCAAGATTCAGTCATTCTGGGAATTTTGTTTCACACCTCCATGGTCCATCATTTCAATAATTTGTCAATACTCTAAAAATCATCATTCTAGTCAGGCATGGTGGTAAATGCCTGTAATCTCAATATTTGAGAGTGGAGGCAGGAGGATCAAGTGTTCAAGGCGTGTCCACTAAATAGTAAGTTTGAGACAGCCTGGATTGCATGAGACCCTGTCCATAAATTAATTAATTAATTAATTAATTATGGCCATCATCCCTTAATTTCTTATCTTATGTGCTTGGCAAAGCCAAAACACTGTTTTAACTAGAATCACTCAGCATTGCTAAAGACAATAGAATTCCTAGACAAAAAGCTTGAAAAAGCTAATATACCAACCAGTTTATTAAATCTCCTTAAGCAAATCATCTTTAAGATGTGATGAAAGACAGAATCTAGGAAATACTGGAGAACTAGCTAGAAGTTGAATATCTTAGGATTTTTCCCTAAACCTCCTGTTTCAGAAACTCTGTGGTTGGATTCAGCAATCTAGACTCTAGCAAATCCTCTATATGAACTCACGCAAGCTGAAAACCACCCAGATAGCATGCCTTGACCTCTATCATAATTTCATTTTCTCTTTTATATTCAGCATTCTAAGCCCTCTATTCCTTTGCTTTTAGTGACTCTGAGATCCCTCAAACTTCTCTATGTACACTTCCCACCTTCCTGCTGCCCATCAAGAAGTACATTTTATGTACTCATCTGGCCTGGTTCCCTCACCTTCCATTCTTTGGCTAGCCTGGTATCCACATATCCTGCTCACAATTGTAGGCATGGAAGGTGGGAGATGCAGCAGTGTGTCTAGTGATGATTGCACCACAACAGGCCTAGGCCCAGCACCCATCTGGCTCCTTGAAGCTGACACCATGTACTTACCACATTCCTCTGGTCATCTCTGGAAGGTATAGCCATGAAGTACTCTAATAGCTAGGCATTTTTACTATTACTCTTGATCTCCATGTGTCCATCACCTCAATGACAATCTAATTTAATATTTCAAAAATTATATATATATATGTGTGTGTGTGTGTATGTGCGTGTGTGTATGTGTGTGTGTGTGTTTTCAGCATATGTGTTTTAAGCATGTTTTGGTGTATATGTCTGTAGGTATGTAGTAGATGTGGAAATTACATACTGCGACCATATTCTTGGTCTACTGCCATCTGTCCTCAATTTATACTCCATGTTTCTTTCCACCTGTGACATTCAGTGCTTCTAATCTGAAATTAGAGTTCTATCTCATTTTATGATACTATGCACCTAGAATTGTGATTGCGATATTCTTCCCTATTTTGATCATTGCATTTTTATAATGCAGTCAGTAAGAGCTTTTTAAACCACAAATGTAATCATATCAACCTGCTTAAGGATCATGCAAAGACGGCACTCTCTCTCTTCATATATTTGACACTCCGTTATTTTCATTGAGATCTAGGTCACTCATGATCCTTCATATTCCAATTGTGGTGTAGCCTTGCACTTCACATGTGCACTCTGCTTACCGTGGAGCTACCTCGCCATTACAAGAACAGGTATTCTTTAATGTTACTGTATATTAGAAGTCACCAGAACAAGGAAATAGGATGATAAATATAAACAATATTTTAATATTCACATTTTAGTATTTCTATGATGAATGTACTATTTGGATAATAAGATTTTAAAAATATATAGGCCAATAGGAAAAAAATAAATGAAGCCATTTATAAAATTGTAGTCCATGTGTAAGCTACAAGAATATTTTCATGGGCATTAACAAAGATTTCCAATATGCAATCACACTACATGTGATGATTTATATTCTCTTTTTATGATAATCTACTATTCATCTATACACTTCTGTATCAATTTTTATGTATTGTGTGTTCAGATATGTGAAGTATTGTCAAGATCTTCACAGTGTTCCATTATAAGAAGTCACCTAAATTGATTTCTCATTAACATATGTTTAAAGAATTACAATTTTTCATCATCACTAACATTACTGAGATCAAAAGTTTCATGCAGTTATTTTGTTTCATCACATATAATGAAACATGACTATTTGCTTAAACATATGGAAATAGAATTATTATATCCAAAAACAAATAAAAAGTAAAAATATTTCTATGAAATTGATTTACCAAATTATTTTAATAATTCAAATTATTTGTGATAAAGTTTGCATGTTTCCTTTTATGCTAAAGAAATACTGATGATTTCAAAAGCACTTGCCAATTTGATAGTTCATAATATTTGCTTGGTGTAAAATTTAGACTTTATTTCTGATACATAGATTCATTATGAAAATATTGTTTGGAGCCATGGAGCTGGCTGCCTGCACTACTGCCACCACCGGCAGGAGGGTGGGTACGTGGGGCAGAAGCAGGCCAGTCATGCCATTGCCAGCTGGTTTTGACCCCCTCACCGTGCCATACGCTTTTCCATATTTTCTGCTCGGGCCAGGTCTAAAAAGTGGCCACTGTATATTACAAGTCGACCTTGGTTTGAGCAAGTCCATGAGAGGGAGAGAGTAGGAGACAGATATTACCAAGTTGATCTCAAAATACTGAACCCACGACATGGCAAGTAAGAAAATAAAATAATAATAATAATA
>NW_008353490.1:3488056-3501411 GCF_000622305.1 Nannospalax galili
ATATAATAATAATGATAATAATCAGCTAATCAAAATGGCAGCACAGCCCAAGAAATGGCGGTGAAGAGCACTCTTGCCACAAGGGCTTAGAAACATGACTCCAGGCCTCTTCACTGCGTTAAGAATCTTGATGCTTTTATATTGATCTCAAAATTCTACACTCAGGACTTGTCAAGTAAGAAGGATAGTAACTGGGGAGCCAAGTGGTGCACACTGGCAGGACAGAGCCCGCTTCACCACCCAAATGCCCTGATGAGGCCAGTTTGGCCACCCAGGTACCTGGCCACCTACATACACTGTCAGAGCTAACTACTCCTTGCTGTGAGGACCAAGCTTCTGCTTTTGTCCACAATAAAATCTTGAGGGGAATCAGCCTGATAGAGAGAACACCTCCCCCCTCATACACAGTGGGGTCATTGTGCTGAGTGAGGCCTAGAAGCAGCCAAAATGTAACCTGTATGAAAGGGTCATGAACAACTAACTTTGATAAAGAAAAAAACGTTTCTAACTGCTGAGAAAATGAGAACTCTCTACATGACATTCCTAAGCAGTGTATAAGAGAAGCAGAAATTATGAGTGAAAATTCCAGTCACAAGAACTTTATAGTCCTCTAACAGAAAAGAATTTAAATAAAACATTAGTAAACTAGACTTGAACAACAAACATCTGCTTTTAAATATGCTCACTGTATGATTCTATGTGATTCTTGTCATGCAAATATGACAACCAATCATAATAAATAACTCAATGACTCACTAGGGAAATACTTGTGAGTTAGAAGTTATTGTTGTAATTCTTAACCATTAGAGAAATGCAAATTAAAACTGCTTTGAGATTCTTCGCTAACATCAAGAAAATAAATGACAAAAATACAGATGAGGCTCTGGAGAAGAAGAAACACTTATATACTGTTGGTGGAAATATAACCTGATGCAGCCAATTTGTAAATTAATATGAGGTTTTCCAAAACGTACAAATAGGACCACTATATCACACAGCTTCTAACTTCACATATACGCCAAAGGATTTTGAGTCCTAGTGCAAAGATGCTTGTGCATCCACATTTATTTCTGCATTTTTTTACAATAGTTACAACAAAAAGTAGCCTTGATGTTTGTCAACAAATGAATTAATTAAAAAAATGTGCTACATCTACACAACAGGATTTTATTCAACTGTGAGGAAAACAAGAATCATGACCGCTATAAAAAAAAAAACAAACCTGCATAAATCAGGCATAAAAGCAAATAGTGCGTGTTTTCTCTCATTAGCAGAACCTAGTCTTAAATTTGTGTGCGTGTGTGTGTGTGTGTGTGTGTGTGTGTGTGTGTGTGATGAAACTAGAAAGAGGATCATAAGAAGAAATCGTAAGGGAGAGCTGAGTAACTACGAAGGATGAGGACTGGGAGAGGTTGTTTATTAAGAACTAAGAATGTATGAAAGTGAAATAATGAAACCCATTAGTTTGTATGATAATCTAAAAATTAATAAAATTATTATTATAGAGCCTATCTGGATAAAATGAGAAATCTATGATCAAATGACTGTTAAATCTCGTAAATGTTTGGAACATATTAAAGTGCAAGTCTTACATAGTTTTGACCTATTGGTATTAAATATTTTACAGCTAATCTCAATACAAAGGAAAAGTAAACCTGACAAACATTCACATCATTCCCATGTGCTAACAGGAACTCAAAGTCAGTATCTGCCTTCCAAGTAAGAAAGGACCCTGATGCAGACAAGTTTAACAGTGGATGACATTATTTTATTTTAAAAACTTCATGTATTCAGCAATGGTTACATTTCTCAAACAAATCACAGAATTGGAGCAAATCCAAGTTATATGACATTCTTCATTTACAGAGTAAAATGAATTCTCATTGGTGTGAAATAACATCACCTAATTCACTAGGCCGACTACTAATTAAAACAGAGATGGAAATGCATGGTAAACTACGAAGTGATAAACAGAACAAATCTAAACTTGATGTCAATTCTTAAACATAGCTGTTATTTCTGACTTAGTAAATAAAACCACTCTTTCGAAAACAAAGATTGGGGCTCATGTTCTTGGATTGTAAAATATGAGTTTTAAACACATGTCAAACCCTTATAGATGTTGTTAGTTCCTGAAAATTACCCATGGTGTGTCCACTTGCACTCCAGTGAGGAGAAAAACGTTTCAAGATTTATGAAAAATCTGTACAGTCAAATGTCCTTTTTATTAGCTAGTCAATGAAGTGTGTTGAAGCTGTCACAGCTAATGGCTAGCAAACACACCGATTCGTTACAGGCAGCGGAGTGACTGAAGCACATGCCACAGCGAGACAAAAATGTTAAACACTGAAGGCAAACCAGCATTGCTGTTAATTGTGTTTGTATTAAAGTTTTTACTTTGAGGAAAGGAAGAGATAAGAGAAGGTTATGGGAGACAGAAATGACCCGAATCCATTATACATGCGTGCAATTATCAAAGAACCAAACTCAATTTTATATATTTAAAAACCTGAACATTAAAAAATAAAAATATGAAATAAATTTTAAGAGAACACTTTTACCTTGTTGAATCTTCACCAGTCATTTTGGTTTCCTTCTTCTTTAAAAAAGAAAGATAAAAATCCCTGCCTCAACTTAGGAAGCTCAGTAATATAAAGACATGATTTTCTACCATAACTGCAGCTATTACCCACTACACGATAACATTTAACAACTAATCTTGTTACCCCACACAGAAGTACGAGAAAGAGTAAAAGGTGCGCTCACGATAGCTGCTAGCATGAATTGATATGCCCCAGTTAAGGTGGTAGATTTATCAAATAGATAAATGTGTAAAATATTATAAATTAATTTGATTTATAAATGGGGCTTTAGTAGACTTGTATCCCAAATATTGCTAGTAAAGTAACATTTTCAACATACTTTTATTTTAAAAAAAATCATTTGTTTCTGAAATGAAAATTTAATGGATCTCTGCTGCTTTACTTAACAATTCTAAATATAATGATCCCAAGTATTAATTTATTAGAACCAAGAAGAAACATGCAGTCCCTTGAATGAAGAAAGTTTGGAACACTTGAGCAAATGAGCAAATGACAAACAAAGCAGAGATCATGAGCACTTAAAGGGACACAAGCATATCTGAGCAGAGGAAAGCATGCTTTTAGGATGCCTTGAAGTCTGCCATTGAGAGTTCGCATTCTGGGTTCTACCACTCACAGTTTACATTACTAATGTACTCACATGTGCTTTCTTACCCTTGGTTTTATCATTATTACAATGAAAGTAACAGTAAAAACAATAATTTTCCTTGATATGAAATTTCTTCATAAAGTAAGCATTATATAAATATCTGTGTTCTTACTCTGTTTGCCTTTGAGGGAAGACTGAAAGCCCTACAATGTCCAAAATGGAAGCATTTTTGTCTAATGTTATTTGTTTTCCTATTGTTCTAGTTTACCTTCAATTACTGTGATAAAAACACTGGCCAAAACCAACTTGGGAAGGAAACAGTTTATTTGGCTTATAAGCACAGTCCATCACCAAGGGGAGTCAAGGCAGGAACTCGGGGCAGGAACCTTGAGCACAGACCATGGAGGACGGTTGCTTTCTGGCTTGCTCCCCTGATCAGTGTTCAGCCTCCTTTCTTATACAATGCAGGACCACCTTCCAGGGGTGGCACTGCCCACAGTGGGCTGGGCCCTCCTCCCACATCACTCAACAATAAAGAAGATGCCCCGCAGGCATGGCCACGAGCCAATCCAATGGGGAAAGTTCTTCAACTGAGTTTCCCTCTAACAAAGTGTGTCAAGTTGACAACTAAAACTATCCAGATAATCTAGTATGATAACATTTCTTGGTATGAAAGCTTTGGTTCCTCTGAAAATGTAAGTGGAAAACATAAGCTGATGGTTTTTTGTTGTCTGCTCTTAGTGAAGGGAAGACATGATTCTCCTGAGTCTCTGGGTAGAGGGGAAGACACAGGGTGTGGTATGACATGGCATAGACACTAGCTTGGATCACCATTTGATATGGACCCCATACAGTACTCAGGATACCTCAGTGTGTGATATGACTTCCTAGCATCATTCTGTTCCTAATATACCTAAATTAATCCACCTGAGGTAAAGATAATCAAGAGGTTCAGAGCAGCCCTTACCAGGCTACTATCAGAACTCTAAAGACCATGATAAAAGGGTATATTATACTTTGTTTTTTTATTTTATTTTTTATTTATTTCTAAACAAATACCTGACAGAACCAAATTCAGAAGAGAAGGATTTATTTAGGCTCAGAAAGATTTATGTCTACATTCCTTAGCTTCTTTTATTTTGACCTGAAGCCTGTGGATGAGGAGGCTGCTTACTTCATGGTGCACAGGAAGCAGAGTGAGACAGTGGTGGGCTCAGGCAGCTCTACTCTTCAAAGCAATGCCCCTACTGACCTGTACTGGCCATTTGACTTCTACTCAGAGTTTCCAGAACAACCCAAAATAGTACCACCAGTTAGGATCAAGCTTTTAGCAGAGAAGCTTGTGGCAGACATTTCATATTCAAACTATGAAACAGATTGTTCCTCTGACCTTATACCAATTTAAGGCCGGTCCAACAAATTGTTTAATTTCACCAGAAGATTACATGATCTTACAGTTAGGTATCTTTCTCACAAAGGTTTGTTAGACAGGAGCCTGGAAAACTTTCATGAGAGAAAATGGAGAAAAACAACATAAAGAATTTAAGAATTGAAGTTCTGAATTCTGACATGGGTAACTTTCAGTGTACTTCCTGAGATTTAAATGAAAAATAATTACTTATGTTCTTGATGCTTGGTAGAGAGAGAAAAAGAGTCTGTCTAAGTTAGGTCTCCAGGGCTCCCCAAGCATCTCTCAGAGCTGAGCTGTGACTTAGGAGACACAGGCCTGTGCCAAAGGATTCCCATCAGACTGTACAATGCAACCAGAACTAGGGAAATAAAAGACAATGTGTTTTTTTTTTTCACTTTCTCAAAGCTTAAAATCCTAGCAATGTAGCCCCTAAATGGCATTATGAAGGTATCATTCTTTTACTTCTTCATCTGTTTAGCGGCATCTTTTTAAAAATATAACTTCTAAGCAATACTTATAAGAAATAACACACTGAAATATATGTAAACACATGCATTTTATTATTTTTCTCTGTGTGTATTTCATACAGAACTTCTCAATCTTAATCATCCTTACACCCCACCCCCACTGACACCCTCCCATAGCGCCCCCCCCAGCCCATATACTCTGCCATCCCTGTTACTGCCCCCTGTGTTGTCAGTGCCCCAAGCCGTTACCAGTGCAAGTCCATCCACTGAGTCTAGTCAGCCTATATAGAGTCCCTTGTTTTATGAAAATCAGTTCTTCATCTAGCAGCAATCAGTTGCCAACATTCCTTTAGATGGGACTGAGGTCTGCTGTTCATTTCCCCAGTTCTATCCTAGGTTATTGTCTGCCTGAGTTTGCATGGGACTTATGTGTTCTGACACGATTACAATAGAATCAAGTGCAGGTTCCCAGGAGCTTGTAGGACTCTGTTTCCATATGGTCATGCACATCATCCCTTGCTCTTACAATCCTTCGTTCCCTCTTTTTATGATTATAGCTCTTTAATATAGTTTAAAATCTGGTACAGTAATGCACCCAGCATTGCTCTTAGTACTCAGGGTTGCTTTGGTTATTCGAGGTCTTTTGTGCTTCCATATGAATCTTAGGATGTTTTTTTCCATTCTGTGAAGAATGTCATGGCGATTTTGATTGGCACTGCACTGAATCTATAAACGGCTTATGGTAGGATGGTCATTTTCACAATATTAATTCTTCCAGTCCATGAGCATGGGCAGTCCTTCCATCTTCTGGTGTCTTCCTCAATCTCTTTGATTAAAGATTTAAAATTTTCACTGTAGAGGTCTTTAATGTCTTTGGTCGGGTTTATTCTCAAGATACTTTTTATTTTTTTGAAGTTATTGTGAAAGGGAGTGTTTCCATGTACTCTTTCTCTGATTGCTTGTTATTTGTATATAAAAAGGCTACAGACTTTTGTAGATTAATTTTGTAAATTGCCACTTTACTGAAAGTGTTAATCATTTCTAAGGGTTTTCTGATGTAATTTCTGGCATCTCTTAGCTATAATATCATATCATCTGCAAAAAAAGATATTTGATCACTTCTTTGCCAGTTATGACCCTTTTAACTTCCTTCCCTTGCCTTAGAGCTCTTGCAAGAGTTTCAAGTACTAAAAAGCAGTGGAGATAGTGGACAACTTGTCTGGTTCCTGATTTTAAGGGAATGCTTCCAGTTTTTCTCCATTTAAAATGATGTTGGCTGTAGGTTTGTTATATATAGCTTTAATTATGTTGAAGTATGTCCCCTCCAGTCCAATTTTTTCTAGGGTTTAAAACATAAATGCATTTTGAATTTTGTCAAAGGCTTTCTCTGTGTCTATTGAGATGACCATGTGGTTCTTGAGTCCATTTATATGATTAATAACATTTATTGACTTGCGTATATTGATTCATCCCTGCATCTCTGGAATAAAGCCAACTTGATCATGGTGGATGATCTTTTTGATGTTTGTATGTATGCTGTTTGCAAGTATTTCGTTGAGAATTTTTGCATCTATGTTCAGGATATGAGTCTATAATTTTATTTTTTAGTTGTTTACCTGGTTTTGGTGTTAGAATGATATTGACTTCATAAAAGGAATTTGGCAGTAGTCCCTCTGATCCTATCTTTTTGAATAAATTAAGTAGTAGTAGATGTAGATCTTTAAATGTCTGGTAGAATTCTGCTGTAAATTCATCTATTCCTGGGCTTTTTTCAGTTGGGAAGTTTGTATTACTGCTTCAATTTCCTTATGTGTTATGGGTCTGTTTAACCTATTGATCTCTTCTTGGTTTAGTTTTTATGATTCCCATGTTTTAGATACCCATACATTTTTTTTTTCGGTTTTCAAATTTAGTCACATATAAGTTTTTAAAGTATCCCCTTATAATGTTCTGCATCTTTTTGGTGTTTTTTGTGATGTTTCCCCTTTCATCTCTGATTTTGTTGATTTGTAGGTACTCTTTCTTTCTTTTGGTTAACTGGGCTAAGGGTCTGTCAATCTTGTTTATCTTTTCAAAGAACCAGCTCTTGGATTCATTGATTCTTTATGTTGTTTTCTTTGTTTCTATTTCTTTAATTTCTGCTCTAGTTTTTGTTATTTCCTCTTGTCTGCTGGGTTTCTGTTTCATTTGTTGTTGCTTTTCAAGTGCCTTGAGTTGCAGTGTTAAGTCATTTATTTGTGTTCTTTCTAATTTTTTAAATGTAGCCACTGAGAGCTATAAACTTCCGCCTAACTGCTTTCAATGTGTCCCAGAGGTTTTGTTGTGTTGTATTGGTTGTATTGTATTTTCATTTAGTTCCAGGAATACTTTTATTTCTTTCTTAATTTTCATTTGACCCACTCATCATTCAGTAGTGTGTTGTTTAATCTCCATGTGTTCACTTAGTTACTAGGGTTTCTTCTGGTGTTGATTTTAAGCTTTATAGAATTGTGGTCTGATAGAATGCATGGAATTATTTCAATATTTTTATATTTGTTAAGGCTTGTTTTGTGCCCCAGTATATGGCCAATTTTGGAGAAAGTTCCATGGGGTGCTGAATAGAAACTATCTTCTTTGGTGCTTGGGTGGAATATTCGATAGATGTCTGTTAGATCCATTTGATGTATGGTATTGGTAATTCAGATGTCTTTCTGTTAATTCTCTGTCCTGTTGACCTATCTAAAGAAGACAATGGGGCATTGAAATCCCCTACTATGAATGAGTTGAGAATAATCTGGGTCTTAAAGTCTGAGTACTGTTTTTATGAAGTTGAGTGCACTGGAGTTTGGCGAATATATGTTCATGATTGTAATATCTTCTTGGCCAATTGTTCCTTTGATCAGAATGAAGTGGCCCTCTTTATCTCTTCTAATTAATTTTAGTTGTCATATATTATAATTGAAACTCCTGCTTTTTTTCTTAGTACCATTCACCTGGAATATTTTTTTTCCATCCATTCACCTTAAGGTAGTGCCTGTCCTCGAAAGTGAGATGGATTTCTTGACGACAACAAAAAGATGGGTTTTGTTTCTTAATCCATTCAACTAGTCTGTGTCTTTTGACTGGGGAGTTCAGTCCATTGATAATTAAAGTTATTAATGAAACATGTGTATTTATTCCTGTCATCTTGAGTTCTGTTTGCATTCCTGGTGTAACTGTGTGCTTCCACAGTTATACTTTCATTAAGTTTCTTTCCATAACCCCTTGAGTATAGTTGTTCCTTTCTTCAGCTCTTTGTATTACTTCAATGACTCTCTGAAGGGCTGCTTTTGTGGACATGAATTCTTTCAGCCTATTTATATCATGGAAATTTTTTCTTTCCCCTTCTACTATAATAGACATTTTGACTCGTATATGTGTATATGTGTATATATGTGTGTATGTATTTGTGTGTAAGTGTGCCTATGTTTGTGCACATGTGTATGTATGTATCTGTATGTGAATGTATGTACATCTGTATGTGCATATGTGTATGTGTATATGCATATATGTATGCATGGGTGTATCTGTGTATCTGTATATATGTCTGTATATCTGTGTAAGTATGGGCATGTACACGTATGTATGTATGTACATGTGTATATGTGCTTCTGTGTGTGAGTAGGTATGTATGTGTGTATGTGTGTATATGTCTATGTGTATATACGTGTATGTGTGTATATATGTGTATATCTAAATCTGTGTATGTGTTTATGTCTGTATGTGTGTGTTGTGTATGTTCTTTAAAAGATGAAGAATTTATACGATCTGATCTAAAGAGAATCTAGAGTATGATGAATTTTTTTAATATGAGAAAAAGCATGCAGCTGTTTAAAGCATTGAAACTTAACTGCTCTCAATCAAGCTGATGGAATAAAGGCAATTATACAAATGCAGTATTTCATCATAACCATCTCCTAGCTTCTCCCCACCTAGCTGTCAGTATCAACTTTCTCTCAGAGGTACTGATCCTAAAGTACTGGGGCAATATTTAAAGCTCAAAGAAGTTCTCCAACACTCTGTTAAATGTCATGTGGTTGGAGGTGCAATTTGAATTAAAATAAATTCAGTAGTGTAATAGTTTATCAGAAATACATTCCTAGATGTGAAAACATACTTTTAATTTGTTATAGATCAATACATGTATATATAATCTGCTATTGCCTTCCTATATATAATCATATAACTCATATATATATAATGTATTATATTTTCTAATTAAAATATTGATTTATATAGATGAGAGCATTTAGTCAGATTTGTGTTCACAGTAGGATGCATATACGTTATTCAATCTTTCTATAAGTGTTTCTCTGATTTAAAATTAAAATTTATTTTTTGCATTGACACAAAATTGAATTCACCATGGAAATCAGGATGAATTTGTGCTTGGTTTTGTTGACATTTTGAGACAGGGTCTCCCTATAGCCCAAAAGTAACAACACCTAACCACAGCCATCTGATTTAACAAATGTACTAAGACCATAAAATGGAAAACAAAATCCAGCCTCTTTAACAGCAGTTATTAAAGAAATTGGATATCTACATGTAGATGACTGAAATTAAACCACTTCCTTTCACTGAGTATAAAAATAAACTAAAAATGGTTCAGAGGTCGATATAATACTTAAAATTTGGAAACTGCCACCCACTCAGCCCCCATTTTCCCACTTGGGGTCTAGGCCAATTTCCTCTGCTGGAGATATTTCAAACGGCCTGGTAAGTTAGCCAAATCATGTCTACTAAGTCACCATTGCCCTGTCTCAGGACCAGCCCTATCTGTGCTGATACAGGGCTCATATCCATCTTCCTGCTTCAAGACAATGCCCATTCATCCTGCCAGAGTGCTCCCAACTAGCTTACCTGGAACCATCCCATCCCACCAATAGAAAATCAGAGTAAGAACCTGAAACACAGACTGACTATTCATATAGGATCAGAAAATAACCAAGCTAAAACAACAATATAAACCAACTCAGACTTCAACTTAACAAAGCTAGGCTAGGATTTCATGTCAGATTCAAAGCCACCAAAAATCCATATGTCTAGATCACAATACAAAATTACAAGTATGGAAAGCAAAGCTAATGTGTTCCCACAAAATCCAACAATGAGAACTACCCAGAGGAGCCACAGGACACAGAACTTAAAAGACAATCATAATCATGGTCAAAAAAATTCAAGGAGTTTCAAGAACACACAAACGACTCAAAGAACTCAAAGAGGACAGGAATCAACTCCTGACTGAAGCTCAAGAAAATACAATACACAGCTGAGTGAAATGACAAAGACAATTCAGGACTTGAGAAAACATAGAGATATAAATATTGAAGAAACTCAAACAGAAATGAAGATGGAATTGAAAAAAGTATAAGAAAATGTGAAACAACAGGAAAAAGCCTCACCAACAAAATGAAACAACTGGAAAACAGAATATCAAGACTGGGAAATAAAGTTGGAGAATATGACTTCTCAAGGAAAAAAAAAATATAAAATTTTCTTTAAACACAGGAATGAAATATCCAGGAAATGTGGGACACCCTGAGAAGTCCAAATTTATGAATTATATGTGTAGAGGAAGGAGAAGAAACTTAGATTAATGGTATTGACCAGATTATCAACAAGATTATGGAAGAAAACTTCCTTAAATTAAGGAAGACACAGGGCTGAAAAGAAAGGAAAAAAAAATATAAAATTTTCTTTAAACACAGGAATGAAATATCCAGGAAATGTGGGACACCCTGAGAAGTCCAAATTTATGAATTATATGTGTAGAGGAAGGAGAAGAAACTTAGATTAATGGTATTGACCAGATTATCAACAAGATTATGGAAGAAAACTTCCTTAAATTAAGGAAGACACAGGGCTGAAAAGATGGCTCAGCAGTTAAGAACACTGGTTGTTCTTGCAGAAGACCCGGGTTTGAATCCCAGCACCCACATGGCAGCTAACAACTGTCCGTAACTCCAGTCCCAGGGGATCTGACAGCCTCTTCTGACCTCTGCGGGCATTTCACAACATGGGTGCACTTAGCTACATGCAGGCAAAACACGAATACACATAAAATAAAAATAATAAATAAAAAATATTTTAAAAATTAAGGAAGACACATTCATATAGATACAAGAAACACAAAGATTATCAAGTAGACAAGAACAGAACAGAAAGACCTGCCCAGCAAATCAATCCTACAGAGAATACTCAAAGCAATACAGAGGACTGAAGGAAGAAATGACTATATCTAAGAGGTTGTAGGAAAAAAAAGGAAAACATAACTACAAACACCCAAAATAGAACTAAGAACAGAAACAGAAAATAAAATCACAACAACCAATACACATCCTAAATAAATTTTAAATATCAATGGCCTCAACTCCACAGTCAAAAGACACAAGCTTGTTGAATGAATCCATCTTTTTCTTGTCTATAGGAAACTCATCTTAACTTCAAAGACAGGCACTACTTTATGCTGAAAGGATGCAAAAAAAAAATTTCTGAGCAAAAGCAGGTGTTACTATTATAATATCTGGAAAAATAGAAGTCAAACTAAAATTAATCAGAAGAGATAAAGAAGGTTACTTCATTCTGATTAAGGGAAAATTGATAAGAAGATACTATAATCATAGGATCATACACACACAGACACACACTATATATACATATATATGAGAGAGAGAGCAAATACTAGTATATCCAATTTTATAAAGAGTACTATTGGAGTTCAAGGCACAGATTATAGATTAACATGACTCAATAATAGTGACTTCAATACCCCTCTTTATTCAATAAACGGATCATAAGGAAAAAGAATAAACACAGAAACATCTGAAATGCTGAAATTATTACAAGGATACATAGACAGTACCTGACAAAGTTTAGGTTAGGAAAGACTTCCTATTGAACTTCAGTTGTTCAGGAATTTTGGTCAGCAGTTGACATATGTAACCTCATTAAACTATAAAGCTTCTATACAACAAAGGAAGCCACCAATCACCACAGAGTGAAGAAAATCATCACCTGTTATACATAATCCAGAAGATACAAAGAATAAACCAAAGAATCAAAAAAAATCTGACCCACCCAATTATAAAGTGGATTATGGAAATGAACAGAGAGTTCTCAAAAGAACCTTTAAAAATATTCAACATCTTTAGTAATTAAGGAAGTGCAAATCAAAACCACTTTAAGATTTCATCTTAACCCAGTCAGAATGACTAAGATCAAGAGAAAAAAATGACACCAAGTTTTGCTGAGGATGCAGAGAACTGGGAACTCTCATTCATTGCCCTTGGAATTGAAAATTGCTCCAACCACATGGAAGCCGTATGGAGATCTCTTAAGAAACTATAAATAAATCTACCATATGATCCAATTATACCACTCTTTGTCATATACTCACAGAACTCACCATCCTACTACAGAGATACTGGCTAAGCTATGTTTGTTGCTGCTCTTTTTACAATACCCAGGATATGGAAAGAACCTAAATATCTTTCAACTGGCAAATGGATAATGAAAATGTAGTACATTAATACAATGGGATTCTACTCAGCACTAAAGAAAACTAAATCATGAAATCTTCAGGTAAATGGATGGAACTGGAAATAGTTATACTAAGTGCAGTCACACAGACACAGAAAAAACAAAGAACATACACAATTTCCTCATTTGTAGATCTTAGTTCCAAACCTAAAATGTGAGTAAATGTCTTTAAGTAAACATGGGAGCAAAAAAATGGAAAGTAACCATTGAGATAAAAGGAAAAAAGATTTGGAGAGAGGGGGATAGCAAAAGACCAGTGTTATCAATGGGAAAATGGGGAACAGGGATGTTTTAACTGACAAGGTCATTGGGAAGTTCATTCAGAGGGAGAAAGAGGACAGATACATAATGCTTTGGTGGTTTGAACAACCAAAGGGAAACGTATTAGTTCAAAAGCCTACTGAAAAATAAACATTAAATCATGATGATAGATAGATGATTGCCAGAAGATAGATGATAGATACCTGATAGCTGATAGCTAGATAGATAAATGACAGATGATAGATTAGATAGATGATAGATGGTAGATAGGCAGATTAGATAGATGATAGATACATAGGTAGATGATAGATGATAGATAGTTGATAGATAGATAGATGAGAGATAGATAGATAGATAGATAGATGATAGATAGATAGATAGATGTATATATAGCCCTCCTCCCCCTTATATATACTCACGTATAAGGGATTGGTGCTACAACTGGCAAATGAGGGAGAACATAA
>NW_008353490.1:3501610-3510358 GCF_000622305.1 Nannospalax galili
ATAGAGCACATGTACAGCTGAAAGCAATATAACAGAAACAAGGCATAGAGGGGAAATCACCCTTCTCATTGATTATCAAGGTAGTCCAAGAGGCCATCTAAAATAAATATTCCCATTTCCACAGCCCTTGATTGCTTCCCAGAACTTGAAAGAAAGATAATATTTTTGTAGATACGTCATACTTCAGACGCAAGACATGGAACAATTGAGCTGGCACTGACCTGGTAAGCCTCCTCCCTGAAGACCAGGTACCATAGAATTGGGAGATACTATGCAAACTGCCAAGGGAGAAAATCGAGCAACGATTTCATCCAGTTATAAAGTCTGAACCACAAAAATGGCAGCCTAGCAAATAATCTCTACTGATGCAATAGTGACACCTTCATCTTGGGGGTAATCAAAAGCTGTCTAATTGAACTTAAGGATCACTCAGTGGGAGGGAACTAATGTGTGCTACTATAAACATAACCAAATACACATGGCCAGAGTTGTCATAGATCATAGAGAAAAACCCACTTTTGTCAAACCCCTTGACCAATGTAATTTCTTACTGTATTCCAAATACTTGTCCTTATTTTTACAGTGTACCTCTCACCCCTCATCAAAACTGCTTCTTTTTGCAACAAATAGAGACTGCTACAAAGTTCTTCAACTGATCAAACACAGAGAATAAGTGTCCTTGAGGTGCCCAGTCCTAAGTGACTAATACAATGCAACCTCTATGCATAAATCTTGTGGAACATAGTGGAACATGAGGCAGAAATACTGTTAATGCAGTATTTCTCACCAGTGAAGTTTCCTCATTCAACAGAGGGTAAATAACCCAGAAACATACAACTAGGTAGAGAATAAAAGACTGCAGAGAACTTATCCCTGAATAGGACATTAGTATCAAAGTCTTCCGACAAAGGTCAGGGACCATTGTGGAATAGAGGGTGGGAGACTGTAAGATCCATAGGTAGTTGATGACCACAAGGAAAAAAATTTAGAGCTGGAAAGTTACTCATATGAACTTACAGCAACGTTAACAACATGCACAAGACCTATGCAAGTTCAAACCAGATAAAATCCCACATAGACATTGGGAAGTAAGTAAGAACTTTACCTGATAAACTATTGGCAACCAATAACTACTGGAATAGGAAGGATTGGTTTTCAAGTGTGTGACACTTGATAGCTTAACCAGGTTCCATTGGATAACTGTACAGCAAAGGACATTTAGAGACAGATTTGGCACAATAAGCCTTAACATATATGACATGAAAACAATTTGGGGTGCATAAGAGGGGTTAAGATTGGGAATATGTTTAAAATGTTTTGCATGAAACACAAAATTTCAATAAATGATAAATAAAACAGTATATAATAAAAATAATTCCTTCATTAAGAAAATTTCAAAAATTCATTAATTAAAAAAACCCTTGGGGGGCTGGAGAGATGGCTCAGAGGACAAAAGCAGTGACTGCTCTTGCAGAGAATCCGGATTCGATTCCCAACACCCACATGGAGGCTAGGAACCATCCTTAACTCCAATTCCAGGGGAATCCAACGCCCTCTTCTGACCTCCGCAACATTGCATAACATGGGTGAGCTCACATACGTGCAGGCAGTACACTCATACACATAAAAATAAAAATAATAAATAAAATATTTTTAAAAAACTCTTGGAACCCACTGGAAGAAAACAGGGAAAGCACTTCAAGTCACAGAAAATAGCTCTCTGAATAGGATGCAGTGGCTCAGAAAATAAGAGCAAAAAACTGACAAATGTGATTTCATAAAATTAGAAGGGTTTTGTACAACAAACAGTAGAATAGAAAGACAGTGTACAGAATAAGAGAAAAAAACGCCACTTATCCATCCAGAAGGAAATTCCTAACCTCTGATATTTGAAGTAACTAGGTAAAGTTGTAAATGGATGTTATTTTGTTTTATATGCAAATGGCTGTGTACTTCATCTAAAACAACTTTTCAATTGTATTTAGAATGCTTGGAATTTATCTCAGTGTACAGGACTTGTCTGGTAGAAGGAATTCCATAGTTCCACCCTAGCACTCATGCAAATAATGGCAATAAGAATAAAATGAATTAATTTAAAAAATTAATAAGCTAAAACAAGATATTTTTATATTTCAAATTATGCAAAAATTAACAATTTATTCATATATATGAAAATGTAACTATAGACTCATAGCACATATCCAGTTAAATTTCTTTTGGTTTAAAAATATCTTTTTCATTTAAAAATTACCTCATGACACATTGGAAATATTTCCTCACTACAAATAAAAGTTCTTTTTGTCTTCTTTTGTAAATATTATTTCAAACCTATTGATAGAGTTCTCCTTGAAGCTGCAAGACTGCATCTTGGCAAAGTTTAAGAAAACTTCATTCATATAATAAAGAAAATTTCATTCATATAATAAAGTATTCAATGATTTTCGAGCATTTTGTAATTGGAGATTCACTACATGATTAGAGTGTGATATACTTTCATTGTGATTTGAATGTGAGATATCCCCCAGAGGCTCACATCTTTGGACACTTGGTCCCCAGCTCCTTGTACTGTCTTGAAAGGTTTTTAAAGTGTTAGGAACTTCACAGGCATAAGTAGATCACTGAAAGTGGGGTTTGGAGGTTTTATAGTTTGGCCTGACTCCCTGTCTTCTGCTTCCTGAATGTGTAACCAGTCACCTTATACACCTACATCCCTGCCTTTCCCATCAAGATGGACTGTATCTTCCCAAACTGAGAAATTAGTGAACTTAAGTTGCTTCTTGTCAGATCTTTTGGTTACAGAAACAAGAAAATAACTACTGTACTACGAACAATATTGTATGGTAAATATCTGGCTGTCTCCTCTCTTTAGGAGTGGTACCATACTGTTTTCTTCTTTTCCACATTATTCTGAGCCATCTATTACTAGATTATTTCATAAAAACTTAATTTTGCTTTTGTTTTCTCTATCAGCTTATCACAGTCTTTTAGAAGAATTAAATAAAGACTACTGTGTACTACTTACTTTCCTGTTGTCTGGAAGACTTCAGGAGATCATGTTAGATGACATGACATAATTAAGAAAATGTTATTGATTTGGTAGTGATATGGAATAAACTTTACAGCCAGAATAAAACAAAGCATTAGCATGAGTAGGACAAAAAAAAGTTAGGTTTCTTATAACCATGACTTTTCTTAAAACACTTTTATATTTTAATTTCAGAAGTTAGGCATGGCTAATTATTTGAAAAATATCTACTGACAGACATGATTTGGGGAATTTTATTAAACTAAAGATAATTTGTGATGAGTAGAAATAGTCAAAGTTTGCCATATTAAGAAGACTTGAGAACATTTGTTCAAAGCTAACATCCTGAGTTGAAAATTGCACATTATTACATATCCAATCCTCTATTCATCTTGTTCCCTGTAATTCATCAAATGTTATATGTAATGTTTCAGTGGTGTCGTCTATAATTTTTCTTCCTACCAAGATTTCACTTTGTCACTTGTCACTTTCTGAGGATATCACATCTTCAGTCTCCACTGGCCATTGTTTGCAAAGGAACTGACTGAAAGTAGGGACTTCTACCCACATTGGTGAGTCTGTCATCCAAATAAGCATCAAACCCATAGCTATAGGAAACCAATAATAAGTACTAAGACCACCATCAATTTCAGGGAAACTATGTTACCTGGAGGATTAATGTGTTAGTTATAAGAGCTGCCTATTTCCCCAGTTCGATGCTGTGTTTTTGTCTGGTTCAGTTTGCATGGTTCTTGTGCATGCTGTCACCATTGTTGTAAGTTCATATGAACAAGTTCTCAGAAGCCTGGAAGACTCTGTTTCCTTATAGTCATGCACCATCCCTGTTTCTTATAATCTTTTGGCCTCCTCTTCCACATTATTTTCATAAGTGACAAGTTCTTTAAGTAAAGAAAATAGAAAACTATTTAACAAAGACAATTTATAGTATTTGCATGATATCCATAAAAATAATTGTTTATTTTAAATATTTCCATGAATTATACAGAGGATACATAATATATTCACCATTTATTTGAAATTCAAACTCAGTTGTACTTCCCTTCTTTCATTTGGAAGAAAGTCTGGAATACTTATGAGCCCTGTCTAGCCCAGCTTCATAGTGTAGGTAGTGAAAACATATGGACTCATGTAACCAAATATGGGCAGTGCAAAAGTCTGGTTTCTAAGCACAAACCAACAAAATATCAATTCATAATTAATCACATAATAATCCAATGTGTTTCTGCAGAGCTTACCTGTGTGTGTTCTGTGTAACTTCATTGAGGTCTGGGTTCTGAATATACATCACGCACTCTGTCATACAATGTCAGTGAATGCTACCTGACACGCACCAGCTCAGATTAAAGCCACTGTACGTTGTGAGATGCAGTCTTTCTATGGCACGTACAAATATTTTCCTAATATAAAAAGAAATTATTTAATTATGGAAAACGGATTTAATGTTTTCCT
The DNA here is from genome assembly GCF_000622305.1 of Nannospalax galili. Taxonomy (NCBI): domain Eukaryota; kingdom Metazoa; phylum Chordata; class Mammalia; order Rodentia; family Spalacidae; genus Nannospalax; species Nannospalax galili. The sequence continues at coordinate 3,506,106 of NW_008353490.1, forward strand.
ACCACCAATCTTCATCACTAGTATGTTTCGATTCTATTGTTTAGGAATGTTTGACTTAAATTTTATGTTTGAGTTACTAACTTGAGTTTCATTTAAAAATTCATTAAATGAATTATGGCATGAGATTAGGATCTATTCTTCTGAAGTAGCCCTAAATGAATTTCTGCAGTTTTTGTATTTATGTGATGTGAGGCTCTCAGCATTGACGATTATAAAATCACAATACTGATCAAATCCAGAAAACACGGAAATGCTCTGTGCTCTGTAGTACCAAATTTTTAGTGGAGATTTAATTATTTATGTAAAGAATAAACAAGCTCACCCGTCTCATTAGTATGTAAATTTTTTTTCATTGTTAATAAATGGTAAAACTGTATGCATAGCAAAACAATTTTTTAAAGTAAATTCCTTTACGTTTAATCAGGAAATGTTTGATTTAGATACGTATTTTACATACTTGTATTCCTGAGGTCATGTAATAATTTCCTAGATTAAAAGAGTTTGTATGTGTAAAGAGTTTAAGAAGTTCTGCTCTCTACTTGTATTTTAGCTCTAAAGTCAATAATATTGTTTTATGAAGGGAAATCACAAATTCCATACAAAAGAATTTGATTAAAGAAGAAGATACTCATAATGATTCAACTGAGTAAATTTTGGCCAAGTGAAACATGCATGTAATTAACATACAGGCCACAACTTTGAATATTCCAAGGTCATAGCACATTCAGCTACTTTCTAGCCACACAACCCAATGATAATCCTATCCTGACTATATACTAGAGATGTTTGATGGAATGCGTAAGAAATGAAACAGGGTTTTTTAAACACTTATGCAATCAATATCTGCTACACAACAAAGAGAAGCTATAATTGTTGAATGAATAACATAATAAATATGACAATATGTTAATACCTGTAAGTTTTGCATGGATAATTCACGGAATCACATAATTTAATCTATTCACTGACTGAGGTTTAATTGAATTGCTAATTTGAAAAGGTTTTGCTCAAGGAGCTGAAATAAGTCATTGAAGTGTATTTGGTTCAAAACACATTGGCTCCAGGCTAGAGAGATGACTCAGTGGTTAAGAGCACTCTGGCTCTTACAGAGAACCTAGGTTCAGTTCCCAGCACCACATGGCTGCTAACAACAGTCCATAACTCCAATTCATTTCATGCCCTCTTTTGGCCTCTATGGATGTTAAAAGTATGTGGTGTACTTACATCCATGTAAACAAAACACTGATATACATAAAATAAAAATTAATTAATTGAAAACTGTAAGAAAACATTGGCTCAGAAATGAAGCTGTCAAGGAATTGCTGCCCAGTAGCTCACATTCTTTCCTCTCTACCTCCAGTCCCCTATTTTAATGCAGGCAGACAGTATCATAGATAAATAAAGTTCTGGATTCTACTGAGTGAGTTTTGCTTTGAAGTTTCTTCTTACGTTTTCTACTTCCAGTCTTCCTAACTAAGCATTTCTAAGGTAACAATGGCAGAATTCATCTAACTAAATTAGAGTGAAATTAGAAATTTAAGGTAGGTAGAGTCAGTCATTCCTATAAAGAACTTACTAACTAATTTCACCAAGGAAGAAAGAGAAAACTAAACTAGCCCTCAGGCTGGGACTAGGAAGAACACCATAGTGTGAAGTTTTTGCTCCTTGCAAAGTTCTTCATTAGTAACATATCGTATCATAATTATCAGAAGCAACCCTTTATTCCCTAATTTACACTCAGAATGTACATTTACCAGAGATTAAAGTGAATTCATTATTTTTCTAAAAAACATGAATTAAACCTAAAGAGAATAGTTATTTTAAATATGAAATATATTTATAATCTGACTCTTTATAAACAGTAGGAAAAAAATCATGTTTCCTCAATCAGCTAAGTGTTTTAGCAGTTAGTAATTATGCCTTCATTACACTTGAATCTTATCATTAATGATAATGTCACCTGAATTCTGAACCTTGAGTATCCTAATGCTTGGATTAATAAAGAATAAAATACATTTTAAATGTTTTAGATAGTATGTAAAAGACTAAATGGATATATAAAATAGAGATGTTTAGAAGATTAGATTTAAGACACAATTTTAATATGATAATTTATATAACTCTCTAAGCTAATAAGGTCTACAGTTATTGGCAAATATTGGATATGACTACAAGGAACAGAAAAGCCTGTCAGACTCCATGTTTCCTGTCTTTCAAATGATCATCTTCATGGACCAGGTAGTGCTATTCTTTCCTGAGATGAACAAAGATTCACCTAACCTGACAAATGAGTCCAGAAGTAGGGACAGGGAAACCAGCCCAAGCTCTGCCCACTTTCATTCATAACCTATGGAACAAGGTCGTAGATATGCCCATTACCTTCACTGTGGCTGTCATTTCACAATGTATAATTATATCAAATTAATTTATGGTTTACCTTCAATCAACCAAGTTTTTATTTGTCAATTATAATTCAATAAACTTATAAAACTAAATTAAATGAAAGCTTTCATAACAAAAATTGCCAGTATCCAAGGGAAGATCTCCCCTTCCATCCAGTTGCCCTGTCTTGAAGGATCCTCTGTGCTATATCAGGTGTCAGGCCACCAGCCAGAGGAACTGCACCACGAAGCCTGTCTTTGGGATTCCACCCCCCTTTTCTACCTGGGACATGCAAATATATTGCCTTATGCAACAGAAGGAACTTCAAATGTGTGATAAAGTTTGGAGTGAGAAATTATCCAAGTGAGGACAATATACTTATATAAGGTCTTAATAGTAGATCCAAGTAACTCAATATCAGACAGGTCTGACCTGTCTAACTTTAAATTTGGGAGAATGGGCAACAGGGAATGGAATAAACATGAACTCTAGAAGCTATGAAAGACAAAGAAATGAATCATACCCAGAGCATCCTTAGGACACAGTCCTGTCACCATCCTAAGCTTAGCTCTGTAAAACATGTGTGAGACTTTTGGGTCTCCTTCTAGCTTAAGCTGGCCTTGAACTCACCAAGCCTTTCAAGTGCTGGGATTAAAGGCCTGCTCCACCACACCCAGTGAGATGTCTTATTTTCAGAAATGTGAGATAGTGAAATGGATTGTTTTATTCACTAAGGTCATTTGTAATAGTAAGAGCAATAGAAAATAAAATTCCAGAGAAGCCACTTCATCACTCTAGGACTGAGACAACTATCTGTAGTGTATACAGTTCAGGTCAGCCCATGGGCAGTGTTCAAAGCGGCCTGACACAGAAAGTGTTTTTGCCCCCACAAGCCCAAGACTTCCTCCAAAATAAAAAGTCTTATTTTGCAAGTAGATGACCTGATAAGTATATCTAAAGAAAGCAGTCATCCAGAGGGTACCCGGGAATGAAGCTTCTCATCTCAGTAGGAGAAGACTTCCCTCCTCCCCCAGGAGATGGACCCTGGCTTGGAAAAATACCTGCTCACTCAGGCAAGCAGCAACACAGAACAGCAAGCACCAGAGCAGCACTAAGAAAGCAAATAAACAAAAACCTTGCTTCAAAGGATCTGAAAGTTAAGCTATCATTCAAACTTCTGCCACAAATGTAGACCAGAGGATGTACTCTAAACTTAATCAATGTGGCTTCTGGATGAGTATTAAACAAGACTTAGAATCCTAGTATAACAGACAAACTGCCCAGCATAGAAAGATGCAAAAAATTCAAACTTTATGAGAAAAAAAAGACATTCAGCAGACATTGCTGAGCTGTGTCACAGGCTAGAAATGATTGACAAAATTAAAGTTACAGAGTTAAATGTGCTATCTTAGAGCCGACAGTAAAGTAGGGGAAAAGGACTTCTGTGACAGGCTCCGTGGAAGAGAGCAGACAACAATGACAGAATTCCTGACCCCAAAAAAGGAACCATAACACCCACATAACTAAAGAATAGAGATAAACGAACTAGGCAAAACAGTAGAGTGCTGACCCTGTGGGAACATAACACATTATCCACCACTCATGTCACTGGGATCCCAGAAGAACAGGAGGGAAACCTCTTCACATTTAGTGACACAGGCAGGTTTCAAGTAAAGGAACAGAAAAAGATATTCCATTCAAATAGAAATTTTAAAAATAAACTTTAAAAACGGGACATAGAAGACCAAACTCTCAACCATGTGACAAGATCTGACATCAGTCAACATGATTACAGTTCTTTTTGCAAGTACCCATGGAACTTTCATTGAATTAGACTAAATCTGGAGCTACAAGTCATTATATATATATAT
>NW_008353490.1:3510388-3514810 GCF_000622305.1 Nannospalax galili
TAGGCTAAAATTAATAGAATGATAAGAAATCTCTAGTGCTGAAAAGTGTGTGTGTGTGTGTGTGTGTGTGTGTGTGTGTGTGTGCCATAGCATGCAATTGGATGTGGGAGGCCTACTGGCCGGAGTCAGTATTCTGGTACTCCCCTTCTACCATGTCACTCCTGGGATCGAGCTGCGGTCATCAGTCTTGGAAACAAGTATGAACCTACTGAGCCATCTTACTAGTCTGACAACACACTTCTAAAAGATTGCTGAGGTGAAGATAAAGAATTACCAAAATAGAGAAGATATGCGAGTAATCATTGTTCTAAACCGTTATTGACTAAAGTAGATAGCTGAATTTAAATACTGTCTGTGAAGAAATTTGTACCACTAAACGCTACCATAACAATTAAAAAGATGCTTATAATTTCTAAAAACCAGCTATTATGAAATTACAAAAACTCAATAAAAAGAATATTTTAAAAAATCAACAAAAACCAAAAAATATTTGAAAAATACATAATTTTGTCTTATATGAAATTTAAGTTCAACTTTATTTTTAGAGGCTTTTGTCGTTAATACAGAAGTCTTGATATTTGTGGAAAATTTTCAGCTACTGTTAGTAGAGCAGCTATGAACATAGATGAGGCTGTAGCTCTGTAGTAGGAACTAGAGTCCTTTTAGCACACGCACAGGAGTGGTATAGTTGGGCCACATGACATATCTATTTCTAGTTTTCTGAGAAACTTTCACAATGATTTCCACAGTGGCTACACCAATTTTCACTCCCAGCAACAGTGAATGAGGGCTCTTTGTTCCCCACATCCACACCAGCATTTGCTGTCTTTTGTTTCATCTAAGACATTATGACTGTGGTAAGATCAAGTCTCAGAGTAGTTTCAACTTGCATTTCCCTGGTGGCTAAGGATATTTGAACACAATTAAAAATAGTTTAGCCATTTGAATTTGTTTTTCTGAGAAGTCTCTATTCAGTTCCACAGCATACTTTTAAATTGGGTTGTTTCCTTAGTGTTTAGTTTTATATTTTAGATACTAATCCTGTGTTAGATGTATAGCTGTCAAATTTTTTCCCATTATATAGGTTGCCTTTTCAGTCAAGCAAGTTTCCTTTGCAATAAAGAGGCTTTGGGGGGCTGTAGCGATGGTTCAGAGGTTAAGAGTACTGGCTGTTTTTGCAGCGGATCTGGGATCAGTTCCTAGAATCCATATGGTGGCTAACAATTGTCCATAACTCCAGTTCCACTGCATCTGATGCCTTTTCTGACCTCCACGGGTGCTGCAGGATACAAATGCACCTATCTACATGGAGGTATCATACTCATACACATAAAATAAATAAAAGAGAAATTTTGAATTTTATGAAGTCCCACTTGTTGATTGTTGGTCTTGTTTCCTGGGTGACTGGAGTCCTATAGACGAGTAAGTCTTTACTCATCTATAACTTAAAGCTTACATAAAACAACCCAGATGCCAATAAATTAATGAATGGATAATGAAAATCTGGTACCTTTATACAACAGATTTTTATTCAGTTGTAAAGGTAAATGAAATTTGCAGTCATATGGATGGAGCTGGAAAATATTTTACTGAGTGAGATGACCCAGACCACAAAAGACAAATGTTGCATATTCTCATTCATATGTGGATCTTAGCATCCAATGCTTAGACTTGTGTGTTTACTTTGAAATAACTTTACAATCCAAGAAACTAGAAGGGGACCATTTTGGAGAGGATGAAAGGAAGATCGTAACTGAGCAGGGACAGTAGAACATAGGTGACATGAATTGGAGCGGGGAAATAATGGGGAGGGAGGTTTATGTGGTGACAGGGATAGCAGGGTGGGTGGGGCACAGAAGGGAGTTCAGAGAGGGATAACTTACCCTACCGATGTTTGAAAAAGCCACATAGAAGCATATTGAATAATATGCACATAAAAGAACTAAACTGGGGATAAACTACACTGAGGATTATGCTTGTCCCAGAAGCAATAGACTGACAAACATAAATCCTACTGCCAGGTGTGGAATATCTCCCTTGGGTGGTTGGTCAAAAGTGTCATGGGGACTCCCCAAATAATAGAGGCAATTGACAGTTTGTTTCGCACCAGAACTTGATGACACCATGCACACATTCATAGGCCGTAGAGAAACCATATCAGTATTGACTAGGAAGCTTTCTCACTGTTGGGTAACTCTCATAATACTGAAAGGTGCTATGCAGCCTTCTGGGGGATGGGGAAAATCATTCAATAATTTTACATGCCATAAACTATGATAATGACTGAACAGGCAAGATATGCCTATGGTATGAATGTTATGGAAGTAACCTGCCCTTTTTTGATTGGATTTAAGGCCCATTCCTCAAGAGGAAACATATACCTGCACTGCAAATCTAGTCAAGAACCCATATTTAGGGAGCTCACAGGCCCCCAAGGCCCCCTGCTGCTACTACCATTTTGCTAAATGGGCATAATATCAAACTGCACCCTAAATTCATTTCTCTGTACCTGTAGATAAGTGTACTCTCAGATTTCATCAGAGAGGATTTTTGTGCAGTGGATGGTGCTTAACTCAGAAACTCACAACTGGTCAAACTGTAGAGAATAAATGACTGTGGATTGCTCAGATATAGGACATCAATATCACACTCCTTCCCCAAGGATCATGGGTTATTTCAGAAGTGGAAAGATTTTAAGAGCCACAGGTTAGGGAGAACCAGAGCAAAACAGTGTCTTCTGGACACAACAGGATTGCTCCACCAATGAACTCCTAGCAGCTGTGGTTGCCTACAAAATACCCGCACAAGATCAAGCCAGTCAACACTCTTGTATGGAGGGCTAAGGGATCGATGAGTCCCGGCTCCTAACTGAGGAACAATGGACAGTTAATGGATTTTGAGGAAAGGAGTCAATTTTCTTTAAGTGGGTGGCTCCTGATAGGTTGATCACATTGTGCATGTCCCTAGACCCAGAAATAAATGAACAACACAAGTTGGAGTTGTTGGGATAGGGATGTGAGGGATGTGAGTATGGATCTAAGGGTGTGAAGGGAGGGAGTTTAAGGTGAATATGATCAACATATATTGTATGAAATTATTTTTTATTGAATTTTTTGTATATTTCATACAGAACATTTCAAACAGTCTTAATCATCTTTATTTCCCTGTCCCCACTGGCATCCTCCCATAGTCCCCCAACTGTTAAAGCCCACTGTGTCATCAGTGTCCCCAGCCGTTCCCCAGTGCAAGTCCATCCACTAAGTCTAGTCAACCTATCAAGATTCTCTTGTTTTAGGAAGATCAGCTCTCCTTTACCTGGCAGCAATCTTCAGTTGCCAGTATTTCTTCAGATAAGATTGCGGTCCACTGTTCATTTTCCCAGTTCTATGCTCAGTACTGTCTGCCTGAGTTTGTATGGGACTTGTGTATGCTGACACCATTGCTATAGAATCATAGAAGAAGGTTCCCAGGAGCTTATAGGACTGTTTCCATATGGTCATGTACCCCTCCTTAGCTCTTACAGTCTTTCTGCCCCCTCTTCTGCAATGGTTCCTGAACCTTGGGTGGGTGAAGTTTAATAAAGGAGTTCTGTCCATTCAGCAGACTGTTATCTCTACACTTTGGCCATTTGTGACCTTTCGTGTTCCTGGCCCTCCGTTGAATGAGGGAGCTTCATTATTGAGAACTGTGAGATTCATTAGTGTCCTCTTATTTACCCCTGTTCTATATTCCATCAGCCTTAGAGGTTGTATTGTAGATGTGTCAGTTAGGCCTGGGCAATTCATAGACAATGTCTGTGACCAGTTGTGGTACTATGATAATAGTCTCTGATGCAAAATGAGTTTCTTTGATGAGTGGTGACTGGGATATTTTTTGTAAATATAAGGATACATATTTTGCACATAGTAAGATTAAAGAAAGTAAAAATATTATTAAAAAATCTCAGGACCAGAGATAGCTCACTGAATAAAGTGATTGCTATACACACATAAGGACACAAGTTTTGATCTGCAACATTCACAAAGCTGGATGTTTCAGAGTATACCTGTAACCCCAGCCATAGAAGGCAAAGACAAGTGGAGCCCTGAGACTCATTGACAAGCAATTCTAGAAGAAGTGATGAGTTCCAGGTTAAGTGAAAGACCAGGTCCCTAAATCAATCAATCAATCAATCAATCAATCAATCAGTCAGTCAATTGGGTTGTGGAAGTAATTGAGGAAGACATCCAAATGTTAAATATTGCCTTCTCCATGAGCTCTTTCATGTGAGTACATCCACAAGTGCACTCAGAGGTACACTGCACAAAAGTACACACATACCCCTAAATTACTATGCAAATTAAATTATTAATTAAATGAAAAGAAGCATAAAGTAAAAATAAAGAATAATAAAACAAAAAATAATTTATAATAGAAAAAAAG
>NW_008353490.1:3515946-3525948 GCF_000622305.1 Nannospalax galili
GTTTCTTTGATGAGTGGTGACTGGGATATTTTTTTGTAAATATAAGGATACATATTTTGCACATAGTAAGATTAAAGAAAGTAAAAATATTATTAAAAAATCTCAGGACCAGAGATAGCTCACTGAATAAAGTGATTGCTATACACACATAAGGACACAAGTTTTGATCTGCAACATTCACAAAGCTGGATGTTTCAGAGTATACCTGTAACCCCAGCCATAGAAGGCAAAGACAAGTGGAGCCCTGAGACTCATTGACAAGCAATTCTAGAAGAAGTGATGAGTTCCAGGTTAAGTGAAAGACCAGGTCCCTAAATCAATCAATCAATCAATCAATCAATCAATCAGTCAGTCAATTGGGTTGTGGAAGTAATTGAGGAAGACATCCAAATGTTAAATATTGCCTTCTCCATGAGCTCTTTCATGTGAGTACATCCACAAGTGCACTCAGAGGTACACTGCACAAAAGTACACACATACCCCTAAATTACTATGCAAATTAAATTATTAATTAAATGAAAAGAAGCATAAAGTAAAAATAAAGAATAATAAAACAAAAAATAATTTATAATAGAAAAAAAGAGGGTTAATGGAAATATTCTAGCTCACTGAAAAATGAAATCGGTAAAATTTGAGGACAACTGCAAAAATGCAAATACAGAACACTTTCACCAATTTCAGAAATGAAACAAAAGGCACAGCTACAGTCATTTTAGTCTTTAAAAATAATAAGGGAATACTATGAAAAACTTGCTAAAATGTCAGTGTAAGTACCAATATGTACATCAGTTGAGTAGTTCAACAGCCATTAATGAATTTGAACTCATTATTTAAACTCTTCTTAAAATGAAATATGCATATCCAAATAGCTCAGTTCCTAATTCTACCAAACACCTGTGTTAAAATTATACCAGCTTTAGATAATTGTGGAAAAGAGGAGGAACCAATTGCCAATGCAATTTAGAAGACTGTGATTAGAGTGACGTCAAAATTGAACAAAGAGCATAAGAAAACAAATCTAGATAAAAAAATTAAGCACCTAGGTACAAAAGTACTCCACAAAACTAACTCTAGCATTGCATAAAATAAAACATATGCAATAAAGAAGTGGGATTTATGGAAGTCAAGCAATGATGTTTTAGTACTCCCAAATAAAGAACAGTCAAGCAAGTACACAATCCAAATAATGAATTCGTAATCAAATCCATCAACACAGAAATTCATCTGACAGAGCCAATACCTTTTCATTACAAAACACTTCCAGCAAAACATTAACAGAGGGCAGTTACCTCAGCAAGTTAGAAACAACGTAGAGAAATCTTATTGTTAATGAACAATCTAAGCAATCAAAGATATTCTCCACAAGATTGGAAGTAAGGCAAGGATGCTCACACTTATCAGCCTTATTCCATCCATCCGGAAGTTCTAACTCATCCAATAAGGCAACGAAATAAAACTTAAGAAAGGCATAAAAATCAGAAATAAATGAATGAAATTATATTTTGAGTAATATACATCATATAATTAACCCTGTAGAAAAATCTGGAGCTCAAGAAACAACTCAAGCCTAAAACAACAGTTTAGTAATCCCTAAGATACTAGAACTTACAAATGTAATTTCAACACTCAGAAAGAACATGTAGAAGTCAATTTAAGATCAAACACACTTTAAAGCCTGCAGTGATCATCCTTCAAATATGAATAGCAAACCAAAATATGTACAATCTTTATATACTGTGAGTTATAAATTTCTGGTGAGAAAATACAAATAAACATAACAAATCAGATGCTTCAAAATAGTAGATGTCAATTTTGATCCAAGTGATTTATAGATCTAATGCATTTTCTGAAAATATCCTCTGAGGGAATGTACAGCCTCATATCTCACCCTGAAAACTTTAAACCTGAACTTGTCAAGTCCCACAATACAATGAGCTAATTCCATAAAATAAAATAAACATGCAGAGAGATTGATAAATGTTAGACAAATGGTAGATGGTAGTTACACTTGCTTCTGTTCCACTGGAAACACTGGTCAATGCGACACTAAATCACAAAAAAATTCTCAAAGTACATTTTCCAAAATGAGCAGAAAATATTTTCATAGCCTTGGTTCTATAAGTATTTGATTTGTGAATTTTCATATAAGGATATTAATTCTTTGTTTAGGAGATACAGAACATGCTGTTTGATACATACATGACTTCTTTATTGCATATGTTTAGCCTTAGTTTCAAAATAACTAGCTGCATAACCATGACTTAGTTACTGGACTTATTTGTGTCTCATTTTCTTCCTCTGTAAAATGAGATAACAAATGAATAAATCTCATAATTGATGTATTGACTTAAAAAACAGAGTCCTTCAAAAAGTGCTTAGAATGTTGGAAAATGCTAAAACTTTTAAAATAGACATTAATTTTCATTATGAAATTAATTATGGAGCCACAATTTTAACTTACTAAAATTCATTCTTTGCATAGCATATTCTAGGAGATTATTGTGTGATGCTTGATTGACACCACCCAGTGCATTTAAATAGAAAACTTGATACTCTAGTTTGTATCATTTTAAGGTTTGGGGAAAAACACTAATTAGAAGATAAACCGCTTATAATGGTTTCTTCTTCTGGATAGTTACTGACTGACCCATAATGAAATTTCTGCTAAAATAGTACAATAGGCTTATATCATCTTCCAACTCCATCTCTGTTTCTTATACTTGAGAAACAACTACATTCTCAATTACATTGGTTTGATTTCACCCCAGTAAAAATACAAGGGTCATTATAAAAATACGATACAATTCTAATTTGAAAATGTTTTCAATTATGCTAAGCACTTTTCATTTGAAGAAATTATTGTTTTCTTCAAATAGTGTGCATTTATGCCATTTCCTTGTTAATGTGAGTAGAACACCAATAAATATGGATGTACATGTCCATCTGTAGTAGGATATAAAGTCCTTGGTTTTATGCCAAGGAGTGGTGTAGCTGGGCCATATAATAATTCCATTTTTAGGCTTTTGAGAGTCTCCATACTAACTTCTATAGTGGTTGCACTAGTGTGCTTCCACCAACAGCAAATTAAGTGTTCCTCTTTCACCACGTCTATGGCAGCAGTTGTTATCAGCCTAGATGTGTATCAACAGGTTAATATATAATAACTATGCAGTACAAACACACAATCAAGTTCTATTCAGCCATAAAGAAAATTGAAATTGTGAAATTTATCAAAAAGTGGATGGACCTGGAAACCATATATTAAGAGAGATAACCCATTCTCAGAGAGACAAATGCTAAATATTCACCCTCATATGCACATTCAAGCCTTTAACTTGTAAATATGTGTGTCCAAGTGGAAGTAAACACGGATAAATGTCAGGAACCTAGAAAGAGGCCCATGAGACTGTGAAACAAGAGGCTTTAAGGGAGCTGAGAATGCAGGAGACAACAAAACAAAGTAGATAACAGAATACTGTGGGAGAAAGGGCACAGCCAAGAAAGGGGGGTAACCGGGAGATGAGAAGGAAGTGTGGGAGAAAGAACCAATCAATATGAAACATGTATGAAAATCCAGTGTGGAAACCTGTTGCTTTATATTTAATTTTAGAAAATAACCTATTTAAAATACCATACATTTATAATTATGACTATATCATGCAAAGAAAATCACCCCAAAATAATTGTACAGTGAGTCTGAGCCATGGGCTGATGCAACAGAAAAAGCAAGCAACAGAAGAAGCTCTGTACTTTGAGTTCCAGATCTGTCGCTTATCTGTCAAGCTGCACGTGTGTCCTCCCACAAGCTTGTTGCTCATTCCCACGTTGCGGTATATAGACTATATAGAATTACATAGTGTGATCATGGCTGCAGTGTCACTTCTTTCTGAGAGTCTTGTAATAAAATGTGAATTTCTAGAATGAAGCTGTGACTGATTAATTAACCAGAACTTCAATGATGTGGAGAGGCTGGAATGTTGCAAGTCCACAGTCAAATTATCTTGGGGCACCATTAGCTCCCTTAATAGCTATCAATACCCCTCCTCTGTTTGTGACCTAATATCTTTGTGATGACTAGATTAAATCTTTTCAAATGTGCCACCAGATCCCTGTTTTCATCAACCAAATGGCTAAGAACACTGTCAAATAATAGTGTCTGAGGCCTACAGCTGAGATTTCCCAGCTCCTCTGTAACCTGTCTAGCTGATGTTTCCACAAATGTATGAAAACTTCTTAATTATAATTTTCTTTTTTCTAGTGCTATAAAATTTCATAAAAATGTTATCATTTTAGAATACAGTATTTGGGGAAATTTTTATTCTGTGTCCCTGGCAATGGTTAGTCATATATGGATCAAGAAGAAAACATGTCTTTTGCTCCTTTGAGATGAGACCTGTTTCTTATTGGTGGATGCAAAGCATTTTAAAGCTTATGAACTGGGGCAGAAGAGATGGCTTGATAGTTAAGAGACTTGCTGATTTTGCAGAGGACCCAGTTCAGTTCCCAGCATCCATATGAGGTAGCTCACAACCACATGTATCTCTGGTTCCTGTGGATCCAACAGCTTCTTCTGGCTTCCCCCCCACACATGTGTATACAAACACTCAGAAATATTAGATTCACATAAACAAAATTACAGTAAATCTTTTTTAGTCATTTTTGGCTTTATTATGAAAGTCAAGTATAATATAATGCTGGTTTTCATTTGGGAAGATATTCTTTATAATGTTAAATAAGTAGTTTTCTATTATTTTTTAAATTTGTTTTTATTAAATTTTGTTGTATTTCATACAGAATATCTCAAACAATCTGAATCATCTTTAAAACCCTGTTCCCACCAGCATGTCCCCATAATCCCCCCCAACCACCACTGGGACCCATATACTCTGTCCTTGGTCAAGTCAGTGTCCCCAGACATTCCCCAGTGCAAGTCTATCCACTTGCAGTCTAATCAGATCCCTCTCATCTATCTATCCAAATGCCTATCATTTTCTTTCTTTTTTTTCAAACAGAGCATAGGGTGGGGTTTATTTACAGAGACATGGGCATTCCCCAATTATGGCTGCACTGGAAAGTCCACACTCAAATATAAATACTGTGACTTCCTAACAGCTGCAGAAAATGATGAGAGAGGTGCCTCCTGGCATTCTCGGTTTATATATCCTTAGCCCCTCCCCCACATTCAGCTAAGGTCAACTGATTGGGTGGGAGGGGTAAATGACTCGCCCCTCAACTCCCTGATGAGCATGGGAAGGAGTTGTGACTATAGCTTGCCAGCATAGTGATTGGAGAAACACTTCCAGTTAATACTCCACCCCTTCTTCCAGCTCTTACATTCTTTCCATCAACCTCTTCCTCAAAAGTCCCCGGTAAGTGTGGGATGACCTGCCTCCCATTGTGGCAAGTCATTGAACTTTCAGGTCTCTGTATCATCAGGTTTCCATGGGCTGTTGGCCCATTTCAGTGTTATTCTATCTACTATAAAAACACAAACAGCAATAAACAAGAAAATTTAAACAGAGGCTGCTATAATGACTTAACCTATGGGTGTAAACACAGATGCTTGGACAGTATTTTAGCAGGTGTATCACATCCATCTAACAAAACAATTGCAGTGGCTTCCCACTGGGGCCTATATTCTCTCCTGCCACAAGGGGTTGGTTTGGTCTACAGTACCAGATGTGTGTTCCACCCCAGGAGTGAGCATTTTATCCAATCGAAATTTGCCGGTTGTACATATACTAGACCCTCCACTATTGCATCAGCAACTGTTACACTAAGTAAAGTAACACAAACTCAGTAAAACAAATAACATATGTTCTCCCTCATTTGTGGATCCTAGCACCAAATCCACATAAGTTATTACATATCCTGATGCAACTGCAGGGACCAAGAATACAGAAGGGAAATAGGGAGGTAAAGGGAAAGAAGGAACCTGAGAGAGAAGAATATTAAGACAAAGGTGCTACTAAGGGAGAAATGTGTAAAAAGGTAGTTAAAGTGGGGGGGGGCAGGGGAGAGGGCTATACAAAGAACTATGAGAATAAAGGAGAAAAAATTCTCCAGATACACAGTTTAAAAATTTTAAAAAAGCCTTAAGCACGGAAGGAACCCTATAGGGATGGAAGAAAGCCCTTCCAGAAGTGGATGGAGGGACCCTATTGCTGAAGATACTGCTCGATGTAAGCACAGGAAAGAGAGAAATCAAGCTTGATCTAAGCTGGAAACTCCCTGGCACTGGCTGGGTGGCTTTCATGGTGCCAAAAAACGAGATGCAGATGACTGGGGGAGAATCTTCTCCTATAATTGTGCTCAATGACAGACCCCATGTGTTGCACTATCAACATATGAAACAATAAATCTTTTTAAAAAACTTATAAACCATTACTTAGTAATATTCTCTCACACTACCAGACATCATCAATTTAGTTGTAAGGAGTTTTAAGCCCTCAAATCAATAAAAAACAATCCCAGTTTAAAATCCCACTTTAAAGAACTTACTGATCACTGGCTTTGAAGTGACATAGAATTTCAAGTCCAGGCATTATTTCATTAGGTTAAAAGTTCTGAGAGTGCCAGTTCTGAAAATCTTTGGTCTTCATAAAGGAAACTGATGGGTTTAGCAATGCTATAAATACAAAAAGCTCCAAATTCACTTGTTCTTACCAGTAAGTGGTTGTTTCATTTAGAGAAGTATCAGAAGTAGTTTACATTCATTTTTCAGCACTGCTCTGATTTGGATCCCCTGCCATCATTTACTCTCTGGCAGATTCTAGATAAGGAAAGAGATTGATTACAAACTTGTAATTCAGTCCACAGGTTGTGATGTTTATGATAGTATCAGTATCTTGAGATCAAATTACAGCTCCCAATCCATCTTCCTTCTCTTTGCTCATTTGCTTTCCTAATGTATGAGAGAAGCCTTAAAGTTTTGTGAGTTCATATCAAAATGAAAGAAAGAAATGTGTGAAGTTCCTGAAATGTTGTCAAGTCATTATAGGGAATTAAATGTCTTTTTCTTTAAGAAAACAGACTGATAAACTAATGAAACACAAGTTAGTGGAACTCTTTAGACTGATTTAAAATCATAAATTTTTAAGCTTTATTGAAAGAATACACTTTTTGAACAATTGCGTCTTTTTAAAATTTTTAGTAATTTTTTTCAATTTTCGTACAATATAATTTGATAGTATTTAGATCCCTTCCCCTATTCACACCTCCTCCCACTGACTCCTGCCCAATTTAATTTACTCATAGATAATAGATGATAAATAGATAGGTAAAGATAGGTAGATGATAGATAGTTAATTTGTGTCCCCAAGTGCCCTTCAGTCATATCCAATGGATCCACCAAGAGTCCCATTCCTATATACAAGACACTGACTATCCCCCTCCCAGTAGTCTACTATTGCCAAAAGTTCCTTAGATTGATTTAGATTCTTAAAGTTCCTTAGATTCTTATTTATTTTCACATGTCTATGCTGAGATTCTGTCTGATTTGAGCTTGCATTGGGTTTGTGAATGCTGTCACAATTGTTATGAGCTCATACAAGTAACTTACCAGCTGTCTGTAAAATTCTGTTTCCTCTGGTCATTCACACCTCTGGCCTTTACAATCCCCCTATGTCCTCTTCCTCAATGATCCCTGAACTTTGAGAGACAGAAGTTTGATATAGTATTGTATTCAGTGATAATCAAACTAAAGTATCTTGTTCTCAGCACATTGACCAACTGGGGAGGGTTGTTGTTGTTAATCACCATCTCCTGCATAAGGACATTTCCCTGGTGAGACTGAGAGTTTCATTAATCTATGGGAATAACAAGTCATTAGAAGCCAACTTAATACTATATTTAATAGAGAAACAGTATTGGACTCTACATCGTGTCCTTCAACCTGCCTAGCCTTAGATTCTTAAGCCTGATATTAATGTCAGGGATTCATCATATGAAATGGACCTTAAGTCAAAATTAGAAAGTGGTTGGTTACTTCCTTACTATTTGTGCCCCTATTGTACCAGTTGGTATATCTTGAAGACCAGTCATTCACAGTACTCAAACCTGGGTAAGGTTGATTATTTTTTACTTCCAGTAGCAGGCATTGCACCTTCCAGCACTATGAAAGCTAGTCAGTTCAGATGAGGCTTTGGAATCAATACCAGCCTGATTTTTCCTCATTTGTTCTACAACTCATGTATGTAATATTTTCATCAATAGTGTCTTACCAATCAACTCTGGGGGGTAACCAGGATCAGGGGCAATAACTAGTTTGTTTGAGGGTCTCTGGTATGCTTAGTCAACAGCTTCAAAAAGAGTCCATTCCTGGCATTGGGTTTTGTTAGCCTAATGGTGTCTAGTAAGAGTAATATCCCCCTCTTGTAAGGTAAATCTTTTAATATCTTTTAATAATGTTTATGTATATATTTTAAGAAATTTCTACAGTGGTAGATTTTCATATGGATTTTTCTAAAAGCATTTAGTGTTAGTTATCCCTTGCCATACACATGCCACTGCACTAACCATACATTCCCTGCCCCATTTAAACCTTCCCACTTTATTTTCCCCTTCCCTCTTCATATTACTGTGTTCGACAGCCCCCTCCCAGGAAGTAGCCCCCATTCCAGGGCCATTGGTCAGTTTCCTGACTTCTCAATTTTCAAATTGAAGCATGTGTAGCTAAGATTTCAAAGCTAGCATCCAGCTATGAGAGTGCATGATATCTTTGTCTTTCTGGGTCTGGATTACCTCATTCAGAATAACTGTTTCCAGTTCCATCCATTTATCTGCAAATTCCATAATTTTGATTTTTTAAGAGATGAAAATCATCCATTGTATAAATGTATCACACCTTTGTTATCCAATTATCAGTTGATGAATATCTAGATTGTTTCCAATTTCTGGTTATTATGAAAAGAATAGCAATGAACATGGATGAACAGATATTTATGTGGTATAGTGTTGTTTGAATATATGCCCAAAAGTCATATGGCTGAATCATGTGGTAGATTAATTTTGAGATTTGGGGGGAATCTCCGTGATGATTTCCACAGTGTCTGCACAGTTCACACTGCCTCCAACAGTGGATCAGAGTCCTTCTTTCCACACATCCTTGCCAGCATTTTTCATTGTTTATTTGGGGGAACTTAGCCATTCTGAGTGGCATGGGATGAAATCTCAACATTGTTTTAATTTTTGTCTCTCTGATAACTAAAGATGTTGAATAATTTTTAAAAGATTTCTCAACTATTTTTGTTTCATCTTTAGGGAACTCCCTGTTCATTTCTGTATTAATTACTTTTCTCTTGCTGTGATAAAACACTGTGACCAAGACAGCTTATAGAAGGAAGAGTTTATTTGGCTTATAATTACAGAAGGAGTGAAAGTCTATAATGTCAGGGAGGCATGGGCTGGGAGGTGGCTGAAGCAGAAAGCTGAATGATTTGACAAACCTTAAAAGTTCCTGAAGCCAGCCCCTAGTGACCTGACCTCTAGCAGGATCAAATATTCTAAGACCTCCGAAACAGTGCCACAAACTGGGGACAAAATGTTCAAATACTTAGAGTCTATAGGGGACATTGTGATTCAAACAACTGCATTCCTCTGCCTGACCCCCATAGTCTCATGATCATATAAAATTCAAAATACCTTTAGTTCACCTTCAAAAGTTCATATAGTCTTTAACAGTCTCACCACTATTCAAAAGCCCAAAATCCAAAATATGGGAGGTGTTGGAGGGAAGAGAGTGGGTGTGGATTTGATCAAAATACCTTATATGAATATTTAAAGTTCTCAATAAAGTTTTTCTTAAAGGTTAAAAAAAAAGGCCATTACCTCCCTGCTTTCTTTCCATTATCCTGGTTCCTGTAGTTATGTCTGGCTACATACTCATTTATCAGGCTTTGTTTCTAGGACCCACATATGAGGGAGAACATATGTCAATTTTTTTTTTCTGATTCTGTGTTACTTCACTTAGTATAACAGTTTCTAGTTCCATCCATTTACCTG
>NW_008353490.1:3526260-3527761 GCF_000622305.1 Nannospalax galili
GTTCCCCTTTCCCCACATCCTCTCCAACATTTGGTATCATTTGTTCTCTTGATCTTAGCCAGTCTGACTCGGGTAAAATGAAATCTTGAAGTGATTTTAATTTGCATTTCCCTAGCTATTAGTGATGTTGAACAACTTTTAAGATGCTTCATAGCCATCTTTACTTCTTCTTTTGAGAACTCTCTGTTCAGCTCCTTAGCCCATCTTTTATTTGGGTTGCTTCTTGTCTTGATTCTCTGTTTTTTGAGTTTGTTATATATTCTGGATATTAAACCTCTGTTGGATGTGTCTTTGGTGAAGATTTTCTCCAATTCCATGGGTTTTCTATTAGTTTCCCTGGTTGCCTCCTTTGATGTACAGACGTTTTTTAGTTTAATGGGGTCCCATTTGTTAATTTTTGACATTGTTTCCTGAGCAATTGATGTCCAGTTTAAAAAATCCTTTCCTATCCCTACATCTTGTAGGTTTTTCACAAAATTTTCTTCTAACACTTTCAGAGTTTCAGGCTTTACATTGAGGTCTTTAATCCATTTGGATTCGATTTTTGTGCAGGGTGAAAGATAGGAGTTTAGTTTCATTCTTCTACAGGTGGAGATCCAGTTTTGCTGGCACCATTTGCTGAACATGCTGTCTTTCCTCCAGTGAATATTCTTGGCCCCTTTGTCAAATATCAGGTGACTGAAACTGCATTTACTCATATTTGGGTCTTCAATTTTGTTCCATTGATCTATGGGTCTATTTTTGTGCCAGTACCATGTTGTTTTTATGACTATAGCTCTGTAATATAGCTTAAAATCTGGTATAGTAATCCCCCTGGCATTGCTCTTAGTGCTCAGGGTTGTTTTGGCTATCTGAGGTCTTTTGTGCATCCATATAAAACTTAGGATTTTTTTTCCAATTCTGTGAAAAACATCCTGGGGATTTTGATTGGCATTCAGTTGCATCTATAAATGACTTTTGGTAGGATGGTCATTTTCACAATATTAATTCTTCCAATCCATGAGCATGGAGGGCCTTCCTCTTCTTATGTCTTCCTCAATCTCTTTCTTTAAAGATTTAAAATATTCATTGTAGAGGTCTTTAATGTCTTTTGTCAGGTTTATTCTGATATATATATTTGCAGTTATTGTGAAGGGGAGTGTTTCCATGTACTCTTTCTGATAGTTTGTTATTGGTATGTAGAAAGACTTTTGTAGATTAATTTTGTAACTGCCACTTTACTGAATGTGTTAATGATTTCTAGAAGTTTTCTGGTGGAATTTTTGGCCTCTCAGATATAATATCATATCATTTGCAAAAAGGGATAATTTGATCTCTTCTTTTCCAATTATTACTCCTTTAATTTCCTTCTCTTGTCTTATTGCTCTTGCAAGAGTTTCAAGCACTATGTTAAAGAGAAGTGGAGATGGTGGAGAGCCTTGTCTGGTTCCTGATTTCAATGGGAATAATTCCAGGTTTTCTCCATTTAAAATGATGTTGGCTGTGGGTTTGTTATATATGG
>NW_008353490.1:3527822-3529883 GCF_000622305.1 Nannospalax galili
TGGGTTTTGTTTGCTGTTGCTTTTCAAGTGTGTTGAGTTGCAGTGTTAAGTCATTTATTTGTGTTCTTTCCGATTTTTTTGATGTAGGCACTTAGAGCTATAAACTTCCCTCTAATGACCACTTTCAGCATGTCCCAGATGTTTTGTTGTGTTGTATTGTCCTTTTCACTTAGTTCAGGAATATTTTTATTTCTTTCTTAATTTCTGTTTTGACCCATTCATCATTCAGGAGTGTGATGTTTAATCTGCATGTGTTCATTTGGTGATTAGGGCCTCTTCGGGTGTTGATTGAAAGCTTTATTGCATTGTGGTCTGATAGAATACATGGAATTATTTCAATCTTTTTGTATTTGTTGAAGTTTTTTTTGTGCCCCAGTATAGGGTCAGTTTTGGAGATGGTTCCATAGGGTGCTGAGTAAAGTATGTCCTTTGGTGCTTAGGTGGAATACTCGGTAGATGTCTGTTATGTCCATTTGATATATGGTATTGCTTAACTCAGATGTCTCTCTGTTAACTCTCTGCCCTGTTGACCCATATAATGGAGACAGTGGGGTATTTACGTCCCCAACTATTAATGAGTTGGGATTAATTTGGGTCTTAAAGTCCTGTAGTATTGTTTTTATAAAGTTGGGTGGACCAGAGTTTGGTGAATATATGTTCATGATTGTAATATCTTCTTGATTTGTTGCTCCTTTGATCAGAATGAAGTTGCCCTCTTTATCTTTCTTATTAGTTTTAGTTTAATGTTTATTTCATCAGATATTAGAATTGCTACACCTGCTTTTTTCTTAGTGCCATTTGCTTGGCATATATATTTTCCATCCTTTCACTTTAAGATAGTGTCTGTCCTTGAAAGTGAGATGAGTTTCTTGCAGACAACAAAAAGATGGGTTTTGTTTCTTAATCCATTCACTTAGTCTGTGTCTTTTGACTGGGGAGTTCAGTACATTAATATTTAAAGACATTAATGAAAGATGACTATTGAATCCTGTCATTTTTATTTCTGTTTATATTCATGATATATCTGTACATTTCCACAGTTATACCTTCCTTGAATCTCTTTCTGCAACACCTTTGGTATAGTCATTCCTGTCTTCAGCTCTTTGTATTTCTTCCAGAACTCTCTGAAGGACTGGTTTTGTAGTCTTGAATTCCTTCAGCCTATTTATGTCATGGAAGATTTTTCTATCTCCTTCAACTATAATAGACATTTTGGGTAGGTATAGTAATCTGGGTTGGCATCCGTGGTCAGTTAAAACTAGGAATGTTTTTGTCCAGACTCTTCTGACTTTCATAGTTTGCACTGAAAAATCACCTGTAATCCTAATGGGTTTTCCTTTATATGTGACTTGTTGTTTCTCTTTTGCAGCTTTCAGTATTGTCTCTTTGTTTTGTACATTTTATGTTTTTACTCTGATGTGCTGTGGAGAGTTTCTTTTCTGGTCCTGTCTATTTGGTGTTCTATATGCTTCTTGTATTTGTATAGGCATGCCTTTCTTTAATTTTGGGAAATTTTCTTCCATGATTCTGTTGAAGATCTGGTCCATGCCATTATCTTGGTATTCTTCTCCTTCCTGTATGCCTATGATTCATAAGTTTGGTCTTTTTTGCTGTCACACAATTCCTGCATATTACATTCTTGTGATTTCTTAAATTTTTCATAATATTTGCTTGAGTGGTCTAGTTTG
Organism: Nannospalax galili; assembly: GCF_000622305.1. Classification (NCBI taxonomy): domain Eukaryota; kingdom Metazoa; phylum Chordata; class Mammalia; order Rodentia; family Spalacidae; genus Nannospalax; species Nannospalax galili. Next base: position 3,529,511 of record NW_008353490.1, read on the forward strand.
TCCACTTTATCTTCCAGTCTTGATACTCTGTTTTCCATTTCATTCACCCTATTGGTGAGGCTTTCTCTTGTCATTCCTAATTGGCTGAGTGTTTCACTTCCTTCTTCATTTCAGCCTGAGTGAGTATTCTTCAATATTTCTCACTCTTTTCTGAATTCATTCAGAAGTTTATCCCTATCTTCCTTCAGTTCTTTGGTTTCTTTGTTTGTGTGTTCTTTAAATTCACCAAAATTTTTTTATCATCTTTATAATTGTTCTTTTGAGTTCCATGTCTTGCAGCATCTCTAGGGGGTTCTCATTGTACTCCTCTAGAGGACTATTGGTATTTGGTAGGGCTATGTTATTTTGGTTTTTCATGTTACTATTTTTTCCT
>NW_008353490.1:3531791-3555051 GCF_000622305.1 Nannospalax galili
CAGCATCTCTAGGGGGTTCTCATTGTACTCCTCTAGAGGACTATTGGTATTTGGTGGGGATATGTTATTTTTGTTTTTCATTTATTATTTTTTCTTTGTGATTTTGACATGTGAATTTCTTTTGTAGTTTCTAATTCTTGAATGAGATTCAAGCCTTCAAGTTCAGGTCTGCTCCTTTTTGTGAACTTTAGGTGCCTTTGTGGTATACATTTTGGGCATGAAAATCTGGTTCCTCTAAGCTTCCAGTTCTCTCTTTTGATTTTATATTAGAGTGGCCAGATTGCTTTTGTCTTCAGGAGTTCACACAGAGGCCCAAATCGCATGAGGATCAGATGGTCTCAGGCTTTCTCCGAAGGCCTTGATCCCTCCAGGAAAGATTTTGGCCTCAGGAATTTGGCGGTTCAACTGGCCTGGGAGCCAGACCCAGGAAAGATGCTGGTCTAGGACAGCTGGTGGCCATGCCACCCTGAGATGCAAAGGAAGATGGGGTGGGAAGTGGCCCCAAGGACCCCTGGGAACTGCACTGAGGAGCTGGGTTGGTCTGGATGCAGAGGACCAGGAAGAGGAAAGTTCAGCCCCAGTGTCCATGAAAGAGGCTGGTGGGTTGTGCAGACCCAGGGGAATAGAGGGAGGTTAGTGTGGGGCCAGGCCCAGAGTGCCCCCTGGGTACCTGAGAAGGAACTGTGTTGGTCTAGATGCAAAGGATCAGAAAGCAGTGGTGGTTCCCAGGTGTCTGGGGTGCCAAGAGAAGGAAGGGGACAGGACACAGGATAAGAAGAGAGACCGGCAGGGGAGAAAGGAGGTTGAATGAGGCTGGGGGTGTGCTGGATAGCTTTAGTGTCAACTTGACACACCTGGGTTGAGGGAGCCTCAATCGGGAAATTGCCTCTATTGGACTGGCCTGTGGCCATGTCTGAGGGGCATCTTCTTGATGAGTGATGTGGGAGGGCCCAGCACACCCTTGGGCAGGTGGGCCTGTGTTGCATAAGAAAGCAGGCTGAGCAGGAGCTGGGAGAGCAAGCCTGTAAGCAGCGTTCCTCCGTGGTCTGTGCTCCAGCTCCTGCCTCCAGGTTCCTGCCCTGAGTTCCTACCTTGGGCTCCCTGATGAATTGTGTGTGACCTGGGAGATGTAAGACAAATAAACCCTTTCCTCCCCAAGTTGGTACTGGTCAGAGTGTTTTGTCACAGCAATGAAGAACAAACTAGGACAGGGAGTCAAGGCATGGAGGGTGCAATCGACTTACCTTGGACAGAGAGGCCTATGGGTCAGTGAGAGGCCTGCAGGTCATGCAGGCCCAGGGAAGCAGAGGCACCTTAAGTGGGAAAACCATGATGGAGGGGTGAGACAATGAGATAGGTAAATAATGCCTAGCTGGTTTTGAAAATCAGGAGGACCCATACTACTCCTACAACCAGGATAATGGAAACCAGGATAATGGAAAGGAACCAGGGAGGTAAAGGAAAAGAAAGAACCTGAAAGAGAAGAATAGTAGGAAACAGGCCTTAATAAGGGAGACTACATAGTGAGTTCCAGGATGGCTGAGGCTACAGGGAGACCCCCATCTCAAAAAGACAGAAAAAAAAAAAAGAAACCTCTAAAATTAAGTCTACCTAATGCAAAATAAGTAAAATGAAGCACTGTTGGGGAAAATGCGGGCACCTTAATTGGGTAAACCATGATGGAGGGTTTAGACAATGTGAGAGATAAATAATGCCTAGCTAGTTTTAAAAACTAGAGAGAACCATATTACTCCTACAACCTCTGACAAATTATACATACCAGATCAAGAAATATATGTCTAGGTAAGGTTTATCTGAGAACAATTGGTCTTTGCCCAAGATTTATCTGCATGATACACAGTAATTAAAAGTACCAGACTGGTGGAGCTAACCTTCTTGGATGTTTAACAGACATACTTTGAGGCCTATACTAATTTAATCAGAGTGACATTTTTAGCTCCAGTATTTCCATATCCAACTTCTGGAACTCTACTTCAAAAGAGCCTTGGTATTGAGTAGGTCACTGTTCATGGAAACCACTGAATGGCATGAATATGTGCCATTTACCAAGCTTTTTAAAAAGTCATTCATCAGGGGTAAATGTAGATGTGAGGACATAACTGATATCTGCCCAGAACAAAAGTATGATTGTGTAAGGTTGAGAAATTCCTTCCTAAATTTGGTAGGATTTTCAGAAAAAGAAAAGCCTAACTTGAACTCACCTCATGTCTGAGAAAAGGGGATGTGGGCTCTGATATTATCCTGAACCCCTGCAAACTCCCAGAAGGGGAGCATATGGTAGGATGTAGGTTGAGATTTCTAGCAGGTGACTTGTAGAAACGGGGCTAGGGAAGGAGTATGTGGCCTAAGGAGGGAGGCAGGGGGAGAAGAGGTGGGAGTCAATGGGGGAGGGTTGGGGGACAAGGAGAAATCAGGAGAGGAAGAGGAAGGAGGGCAGATGTTGGAGGTGTCCTGACAGGGGAAGGGTAGTGGATGAGGAGGGAGAAGGTGTGGAAGGGGTGAGGAAGCAGAGGGAGGGTTATAGGTAGGGAGTTTGTTGTCCGGGTAGTGATCACAGAAGGAGGTCAAGTGAGGAAAGGGGACAGAAGTAGAGAGGAACTGGTATCCAGATAGGAAGGGACAGAGAGAGGGAGAGGAATGAAGGCAAAAGAAGGCTTGGGCAGAAGGTATCCCAGGCCATTTGTCATTTCATTGGAGGATATTTTCTATATAATGCAAAATGGTGGGATCAAAAATGCTAAATTCTGGCCAGATATGATAGTTATCCAATTTGTATTGAGGCCAAACATGAAATCAAACTGGTGTAGGTCTTTGGCTTGAGATCCATAATGCTGAGTTAGGTTAGGTTGTTTTATAGGCAGGGCAATGGGCTCTGCTTTGGAATGGACTGGGGACCCCATAATAGACATTAAGGGGCAGGAAGAGCTGAATGAGAGACAACTAGATGCCCCTTGGTGCCAAGGAGGGGTCATGAGGCTAAGAGCCAGAAAGGGTCTTAGTGCGGAGACTGGGCATCCCAAGTTAAAGCACCCAAAATGAAAAGGTAAGGACCCCCAGAGTCCAGGAAGGAGACATTCAGGATGCCACTGAATGTGTCTTGATCCTTTCCTTCACTCTTGCCTAAGTCAGAAGAGGTGTTGGATGACGCTTGAGTCAAATGGCAAAGGACCTCTGGGATGCAGATGGACTTAAAGGCTTTCTTTATGGGTTCCTGGAGTCAACCAATAAAGCTTTCAGGATATAACCCTTTTCTGACCACATGGCAATGAGGCTGTAAAACTCTGTGGCCATAGATGGAGTGAGGTCTTCAGGTCCAGGACTAGTGCTGTTCAGTCGATGTAGGCTCAGGGCAACTGACATCCAACGGGGAAAGAAAAATGGAGAAAAGGGAGTTATGTGTAGCAGGGAGAGGATTCTATCATTCCCATGCTTCTCTATCTGCCACAGGCAATAAATCTCCATTCTTATGTCTTAGCCTTGCTTATCTGTTGGCTTTGTAAACTACAAGATGTAAGTCCATTATGTTCGGTAACATGATCAGGAAATATCTATTAAAATATCTTATAAAGAGCTTTGTGGAAAATTCTGCAGGTGTCACAAGGGTATAAAATAAATATTCTCAAGAAACCGGTAGTTAATTTTTACAGCAGATGATGTGGGTTGCTAATTAGTCTATAAAAATCTGATTCCTCTTTTGAAAGATTAATTTATTTCTATTTTATATGCATGAATGCTTTACCTGCACGTATGCAATTATAAAACATGTTGAATCCTCTGGAATTAGAGTTAAATTGTGAGCTGCCATTGGGTGCTGAGAATGGAAGCAAGGTCCTCTGCCAAGGCAGCAAGTGCTCTTAAGTGCTGAGCCATCTCTCCAGCCAAGCCCCTAGAAAGGTGATTCTTGTTATTCTCTGAATAGAGAAGCTATTTTTCTTTCAGTTGATCACATGACTGTTTGAAATTGGCCCTTTATTTTTCAGGTCCTGTAGCAACAATATGGGGCCAGGATGTGTAATGAAGTTCAGAGTAGTTAGATGTCAACATAAGTGATGAGTCCTGTTGGTCACCTTCTACTCCTGGATAACAGAGTAAAAATGAGAAACACTCATGAGTCTCTGGTATATGAGAACACCACCCTGGAAGGAGAACAAAGTAAGAAAACCCTGAATTGTTCCTTCCCCAAACCTTCATAGAGTACAGCCCTGTCCATAAAAGCCTAAGAAAAAATACCTTCAACCAACTGCAGGGAGTGTAATTTTGAAGTCTGCAGCTTTCAGCCCCAGAGGCACAGAACAGGGTATAAGGGGATGGATAAGGGATCTGGCCCTCATTTTAGCAGAATCTTCTGCCATTCCAAAGGATGAGAATTTGTAGTGAGCTCCTTAAACAGGCACGTAGAGAATGTCTTTTGTTCCTTTGAAAACTCATGACCTCCCACAATGCTTGGTTAATAAGAAGCATCATGTTCCACTTAAATCAGTGACCTGCCTTTCTTAGCAACACTATGATAATTACTGTCACCTGCAATTAGGATGTATGTCATCTAAAGTTTTGAATACTCAGCAATAGAGTATTAGGTGCAGAGTATATAAAATGTGACCACCAGATGAATAGATTTGTTATACATATGGAGTATACTGCATAACCCTAACTTTTACCCTCAATAAACAGAATTTGAATGCATGGTTGACTCTATAAAGATTTCTCAGAGTTGTATTTTTAAATTCCTGGAGGCATTCAGAAAATATCAGGTCTAGCAGACTCCAGGCCGGTCTAGTCTGCCCAAAGAATGCTCTGCACTCTCATAAAAACGGTTTTTTTTTTTCAAAGCACAGAGAGATATCAGTTATACACAGTTCTCAGGGGCTCAGATTTTGAGGTTTTCTGGAAAATAAAACAAGACGGCCATGAGCCCAGTGAAAGGTAAAATCCCTTATCATGCAGTGCCTTTCAGTTCAGAAATAATTGGGATCCTCTCCCCAGCAACTTCCCCTTCCAGATGATCAGTGAAGCGATATACATGCTGTGGATTCACGTAGAAGGAATATTAATAGAATATCACATGTAGAATTTGAGTAGAAAATAGCATGTGCCGAGAAACCGTGGGAAATGAATCAGAAAATTGGTCAAATATTGTAAAGAAGAAAGAGGGCAGTATAGCCATTCATTTTTCTAACTAGATTTTAAAAACTTAGTAAAAGACAGCCATTAGAGAGATTTTGCCTAGATACCTATGTGATCTTGTGGTGGGAAATGGGATAGTTAGAGAATTATCTTAAGACAGCAGTTTACCAGCCTCTCCTATCTCATCAGAGACAACCCCAGATAAGAGATCAGAAAGCAGAGCATAATTCTTACAGCTCACCAGGGAAGCCCAGTGGCTTATGAGAGAACGTTAAAACTGAGGATGTCACTAATTGCTTACCTGTGATCAGGTCACCCACTGAATGAGCTGACATTTATTAAGTAACCACTGAATCCTGTGTGGAGTTCTGTTTGAAGTAAAAAGAATAAAACTGACAGACACATTTTCTCTCTGAAACTCTAAGAACAAAAAGATGACTATGATAGTGGTTATTAATAGATGCAGTGTGAGTGTTATGCTAACATCTCCAGAGTGCCATAAAAAGAGAGGCCTGGCTTTAGGAACTTAGATGAACCTTCAAGAAGAGATGATTTCCCAGAGATAACATGGAATATCATAGGTTGAGCAAGTGGCTATGTGAAGACACATATGTCTGGTGGATAAATTTGTATGAATATAAACAGAAGGAATGACCTGGCATGGTATTCAAAGTAGCTCAGAAAGGTTGAGAAGGCTTATCATGTTAGGACATAGTTAAAGCAAGGCGTGGCTGTGCTGGGGCAGTGGCTATAGTGAAGATATGGCTTGGTGGGTGTGGTGGTGGTAAGGGGTGTGACTACAGCATGGGTGTGGTTACTATAAATAAGCATAGTTATAGTTTAAAAGTATTTTGTGAAGACCAAGGAATATGAGGATAAAATAAAAAGAAAATATAGTATGTAATAGGAAATGTGAATCAGATGACTATCGTCTAGCTAAAGAGGTGAAACCACTCAAAAGGTAATAGAGTGAGACTGGAAAATTGATATTTAAGACAAATCTATAGATACATCATAACAAATAAATTAGAAACAGGAAAAATTAAGAAAAAGAAATAAATTAAGGAACTCTTAAAACAATTCAGAAAAGGAACATAACAACATGAACTAACAGGGAGATGGCAGATAACCTTGAAAGATGCAGTGTCAGAGAACATCATTGACCAGCGCTCCAGGCTGGCCTCTCAGAGCCTCACTTTTTCATTTACAGAGCGTTCTCCTTGTGTGAATGCTGAGTCTTCAAGATCTCCTCCATTATACCTTTAATTGACCTCATCAAGGCCACCTGCTGCTTTGCCTGTCCTTTCAACTAGTCTTCCAAGTTCATTCCATCCCATCTTCTGCTCATAAGGGCCATCCCTCTCTAGCACTAACACTCTGAGTGGTTCTTATGCCAACTTCATACTACAGGAGACCTGTTTACTCTCTCCATTCAAACATCTACATGACAAGGAGTGTTGGAAGAATGTACATTGTCCTCCTCTCTTGATTTCCAAGGCCTGAATAAAAAACTGTTTCTGAGGGCTGGAGAAATGTCTCAGTGGTTAAGAGCACTGATTGCTCTTGCAGAGGACCTGGGTTCAATTCCTAGCACCCACATGATGGCTGACAACTTCCTGTAACTCCAGTTCCAGGGGATCCGATGCCTTCTTCTAATCTCTATGGGCATTGCATGACACAGTGCACTTACACACATGCAGACAATGCACTCATACACATTAAAAAAATGTTTCTGATATAGAGCCGTCAACTAGTTAGATATGAAGTAACCAGAGAAACTGCAGCTTAATCTTGGCAGTTGTGTTTCATGGAACTCAACATGTCCTATTGTGATTAAATGTTCTTGAAACTGAAGTTAAGCTATTCCTGCTATATCAGAAACTAAGGTTCGGGGCACTTTTCCAATTGTCAGGCACGCATACTAATGAAGTATCTGCACTCTCAAAGGACCCCACCTTCAGAGCAATATCACTTGCATTACGCTCTTGATCTCCCCATCTTATGGGCTTTTCTAGGGAATTATAGGACAATACCCAAAATGGGAGATTCTGCTACTGAGGTCTAGATCCCCATGGTCTGGGAAGGGAAAAGGGGCCACCTTATCATGAATATTTACCCACCTCAAAAACATCCAGAAAAACTTCTGTAACATCATCAACACAGGTGCTGCAGGACTACTACCCATCAGGGAACAAACAACTCCAGCCTCTCTTTAGGGTGCTTGTTCTCAGCTTTAACTGTCTCACAGCAGGATTCTTTCCTGTGAGAAGACAAGGACTGAGATGAGATCCCAGAAACAACTCCTGGGATCTCCACTTTCAGGTCAGTAGAACCCAAAGTAAGCGCCGATATTCTATTACTCAATTCCAAAACTGTAGATCATGCCACCCCAAAGCCACACTTACTTTCCTGCCCTCTCATCTCAGCTACTTGCGTGGTCATGCAGTACTACTGGAGTAGAAATTAAAGGAATTTCTTCTTTGTTATGTTGTTATTCTTTGTGTTTTCTATGAGAAAGGTTTCAAGATCAGCTTCGAGAATAAAAGGGACTAGAGCTATTATCTTAGTTGGTCAGTTCATCTGAACTTCGAAGGCTACAAAAAAGAGGAGGGAATTACAATGATCTCCAGTCTTTCTATAAGTGTATATATATGTATGTATGTATGTATATATAATCAATGATACTCAATTGTAACCATTTCAAATATGCTTTTCTTTTTCAGAATTTTACAACATAGGGACCCCATTACTGAAATCTCCTCGCCCTTAAATTCAGTCTTGATAAAGTTTTTTCACAATCCATAACACATGAAAAAAAATTACAGGGACTAGAGAGAGAGGGACTAGAGTTAAGAGCACTGGCTGCTCCTCCAGAGGACCCAGTTAGCTTCTCAGCACCCACATCCTTAATACCATTTCAAGATGATCTGATGCCCTCTTCTGGCCCCCATGAGTTTTCTTGCATGACATGAGTGCACTAACATACTTGCAGACAATACACTAATACATATAAAATAGAAAGAAAAATGCATGAGACCCAGAAGCTAAAGTATGCCAATGCAGCACATTGCATTGCTGTGATAAAAGCAAGATACCTAGACACATAAGGCTCATGGAACATAGTGGAATAGAGGGTAGAGGGAATACTAATACATTCCTCAACTCTTACCAGTGAAGCTTCCTCATGCAACAGGTATGAAGCATACAGAAGGCCACAATGGCTAAGTTTTAGAGAATAAGAGACTGCAGAGTGTGTGTCCCTGGATAGAACCCCTATATTAAACCTACCCCAACGATGGCTCAGGGGTCATTGGGGGAGATGGGACAGAAAGATTGTAAGAGATGGGATTGGTACATGAACATAAGGAAATGGGTTTTCAAGCCACTGGAAACTTGTTCATATGAACTTACAGCAATGCTGACAGCTTGCACAAGACCCATGCCAACTCAATCAGATAAAAACCCAGCATAGAACAGGGGAAATGGGCGGCAGTCCCCAACCTTAGGCAAGACTCCTGGAAAATGATTACTGTGCCATGAGGGAGAGTAGATCTTCTTTAAGGGAGTGACTCTAAATAGGCTGACTAAACTCCAGTGGATGAACTTGCACTAAGGGACATCTGAGTATAAATGCTTGACCAGATAAGACTTAACATATATGACAGAATGCATGGAATCTGGTGGAAGGGGGGTAATGGGGGACATGAACAAGGGAGGGGGTTTAATTTGATTAAGATATAGTATATAAAATGCACAAAATCTCAATAAAAATATTTTTAAAACCTTAAGGTATAGACTATGCAATGATTTCTTGGAATTCTATTATTTGCTCATTAAGCAATCTCTTTCAGCAATGATATTTTATGCACACATTTTCTATTAAATAGAATCTCATTTTAGCTGTTTCAAAGGCATTAATACAATGGCTCTGGCAAATCAGAAGTTCACACACATAATTAGAAGGTCCCCTGTGCATACAGAGGTCCCTAGTACATCTTTATATTTTCTTTTCTCGTCTCAGATGTACTGTCCCCTAATTTACAGACAGACTAGAAAACATTAGAAAGGGAAAGTGGAGGGCTAAAGGTGTGGTCTAATGTTGGCACATTCACCTAGCATTTGCAAGGCCCTGGGTTCAATCTTCAGTACCACAAATTAAATAAAGTTGTCATTTAAAAAAAAGAAACTGAACGTGTAGTGTATGCGAGCTACTGAAATGCGATTGCTTCCTTCTGAAATTGCAATACCAGTATTTAATTCAATTATTCTGAAAAGTAAGTAATACAACGTGTGTTTAGTTCTTACCACTGACCTGAAATGTTATAACTAGTTTAGCTAATGGTGGCTAAGATGACAGTCATGTGGAGGGGAGCATTGGAGTGCCCTCTAAGGGTCAATGTGGCATACACAGCAATAAGCAAGGAGGAGAACGAAGAGCAGAGCTGTGCTCCTCCTGTTCCCAGACTGACTGTTCCTGAATGTGGGGCTGAGGAAAAATGAAAGTGTCCATGTTTGTGAGTTAAAAAAAAATACTAATGTTAATATAAATGAAATATCTGACTTGTCAACATAAGGCAAAATACTTCATTAACTAAAATCGTCTTGAGAATATCAATCAGTCTTTTGAATCATGAAATAAACTGTAGACAAGCTATTATTTCAGACTCATTATGAGCTAAGCTGAAAACATTTTTTCTTATTAAGACACATGGCTAGAAAAAGAAAAAAATATATTTGTGTGTTTGTGCCTTACAAATAGCCACAGTTTGGACAAAGCCCTTGGATGACAGACAGAAAATGAAGCTACATTTGTAACACCTCCTGATTAATTTTCAGTGTCTCCCAAGCACAGTTGGAAATGAAGAATACCGTATTGTGTTAAAATATTTATTAATAAGAACTAATAAGTGAAATAAAACAAATCAAAAGTGAATGATGCACTTTCTTAATTCCTAACTCAACCTGATTCAGTGCATTTTTAAAAAGTTTAGAACATAATGACAAGAATAATTTTGCTTTTAATAATTTTACCCCCCTAAATAATATTTTCTCACTTCAATGCCCGTAAGATGGGTGTGCATGTGTGTGCATATGTGGCATGGAGGCATCTACATTAACAGTGCATTGCTTGAATTCAAACCTTTAATTTAGTGTGGAGCACTGAGGCATTGAACCTCTTCCAGGTAGATTTACTTTTATGTTAATTTGAATAGCAATAATTTCTACCTCACAGAAATTTGACATGCCTAAAATAAATATGCTTATATTGTGATTTTCACCTATAGCTGTTTACTAGAAATCATAGCATCAGCTCTTCTTAGTTCTTATATCAAACATATTCAGTTCACCAGGAAAAACCCCAGCAAAAAATAATCTACACAAGTTTAAATGTGATTATAGACACACACACACACACACACACACACATATACATACACACACACAGAGAAAGATTATAAAAATGGAGAGCTAAGAATAGAAATAATTTTTGCTTTCAAATAAAATGTAGTTATTTCCAATGATTTTTCCCTTATGTGTGACATAGCAGTAAGAACTTCTAATTATTAAAAAATGATCAAGTGTTTTAACAAGATAGCAAATCTCACAATTAAAATATTCTGTAACTGTTTTAATCTAGAAACCCCAGCATTCTCTGAAGAACTGTTAGAAACGAATAACTATTGGGAGAGAGTCAGTTTTCTTTTAATTAATTAATTAATTAATGGTGTTTTGAGATAAGATCTCCCTGTAGCCCAAGTTGACCTAGAACATGCTATGTAGATGGGGCTGGCTTTGATCTCACAGAGATCTGCCTTTCTTCACCTCCCTTGAGAGACAATTTTCTTTAAAGTATGATGCTGGTTAGTTTGACCAGGATCTAGGGTATGAACCCACATTCAAGAGCATTTGGAAACACAAATTAGACTTGATAAGTCTTACGAATATTACTTGAGTATATCAATGTAACTCACCGTACTAATAGAGTGCAAATCCAACATGATGTTCATCCTACCTGTTACAGAAAAGCAGCTGACCCCATTCAGACAGCATTCATGAGAGAAACACTCAACAGAGTTGGAATGGAAAACAATTTTCTCAATTTGCCAAAGTACACCTCTATAAATCTCACAGCTATCATCATATTTCTTGATAAAAAGTGAAGGCTTTCATCTAAGACAAGGAGAACAGGATCTCAAATTCTCAACACCTCTATTCATTACTGTGCCAGATCCTAGAGAGAGAAGTTAAGGAGGAACTTCATATGACGACCATCTATTTCTTCATTCCTCTGGTCAACTCCTCAGCAGGACACATAGGCCATTAAGATTTCCTGGTGACAGCACCCTTTTAAAGACTAACATCTAAGCTTAGCCTCCTTAACATCTAAACAGAAAGTGTTTATTCCTCAAACACAGCAATGCTACTACTGTCATTGACAGAAAGAGAGGGTGACAGGAAGTGTTCCACTGATGAAATACAGTGCAGTGCAACAATAATCCAGATGTACCCAGCCTCCAGGATTCATGTTCAATAAACACCAGAAGAACCTTCAGTACCACTCCCAGCCTTCTGTCAGAGACTTCTATACACATGAAGAGTACGCTTTAATTTTAAACATATGTGAAATACGGAAACTGAATTTGCATTATTAATTAAAGGAACCATCAGTGAATTGATACTTTATGAGACATCTGACTATCTGATTATAGTGTAATTGTGTAAGAGTAAATTTTTAAAATGGTAACTTAAATTTAGGGTATAGAATAGTGTTGGATTATAACCCATTGTACAAACTAAATGACCCAAAATTCATACTGTTAAAAGTACATGACAGAAAAATAAACAGCCAAGAAGAAATGAATATGTCTAATTATATATACCATCTCAAAGAAGAAAGAGCATAATTTACCACTTATTTGGTGGATGCAATTCTTAGTGATATCCTTGTGAAAAGGACAGTTAGGAAAGATTTTAGAAGAGTTACTTTAGAAGAGTTAGAAGAGTTACTTTGGAGAAAGAGGAAATCTACTGTTTTAGCTAGTGATCAAGGTTAATTGCGTCTGTCAAAAACAAAATATTAATGTGTGTCCTTGATACAATACAATTAACATAGAACTTTATAATCATTCTCCTCAAACTCTATAATCTCAGTCTAATAATTTGGTAAACTTCTACTTAATTCCTGAACTTTCTATAGTATACCTCAAAGATATACAGCTCATCAAAAACAAAGAACAGGCTAGAGAGGTGGTTGGAGCTGTATAGCACTTGCCACACAAGCATATGGGGGGCTAGTTAAATCCATAGCATCCAGGTGAAAAGCTGGGTCTGGTGGCAGTTCTGGGCATCAGGAAACAGGAATTACTGGCCAGCCACTTTTAGCTAATTGGTGAGTTTCTGGTCCCAGTGAAAGCCTCCATCTCTAAAGAACAATGTGGATGACTCCTGAGAATAGTACCTAAAGCTGACCTCTGTTTCCAACATATTGCACACACAGGTGCATGTTTACCTGTACACACACACATATACACACACACACACACAAGAGCATGAACACAGACAAAAGCACAGGTACACACACACACACACACACACACACACACACACACACATTAAAAATCCAACCAAACAAGAAACATCTGAGATATAACAACCAGAAAAAGTCTAAGGACTCATGATGATAAGCCATGGAAGGTATCCTGAAGAGAAAAGTACCTCAGTTAAAAATGACTAAGGAACTCCAAATAAAATACCAATTTCAATTAATACCAAGACACCCAAACCTGGCTGATTAATATTAATAAAATTATTGTAAGAAATCAGTAATGGAAGCTGTGTGTGATGGCAAACACCTTTAATAACAGAACTTGGGAGGTAGAGGTAGGCAGATCTCTGTGAGATAAAGGCCAGCCTGGTCTACATAGTGAGTTCCAGGCCAGCTGGGGCTACAAGGGAGACCCTGACTCAAAAAGACTGAAAAAAAAAGAATGAAAATTTCTCCAGGTATTGGAGAGATTGCTCAGTAGTTAACAGTAGTTAAAACTGCTGGCTGCTCTTCCGGAGGACCCAGTTCGATTCCCAGCATCTCCAGTTCCTAGTGACCTCACACCCTCTTCTGACCTCCAGAGGCTTTGCACAACACAGGTGCACTTAACATTCAGGCAAAACACACATAACATAAAATTTAAAAGAACTAAAATGTTAAGAAAAAAAGAACTTAGTAATGAATAAAGGAATATGTTGAGGTTGTTGGAATGTTCTGTGCTGTCCAAAGGAAAGCTTATTTAGAAAGTTTTAAAAAACTTTAAAAAAGTATTTTATTTAACGCACCTCCCTCCCCAGTCCTAGGACCTTCATTATCCCCAACCTCCCCTCATTAAAACCCACCTCCCACCTCCTGCCATCCCCCGAACCCATTTGGAGAGGACATAGATCCTAGAGAAAATCCTATCTCTGTCATATCTCTAGACAAATGAAATTTCTTACCATATTCTAAATATGGATCCTTATATTTACAGACAAGCATAGCATACACCACTCATCAAAGAAGCTTCTTTTTGCAACAGATGGAGGCTACTTCAGAATTCCACAACTGTTCAAACAGAGAATATATGTCTAAGAGATGCCCAGTACTGAGTGACACATATACAGTTGAACCCCTACACCTAAGGCTCGCTCATGGAACACAGTGGAACAAGGGGTAGAGAGAAAACTAATGTAACGCTCAACTCTCATCTGTGAAACTTCCTTATATAACAGAATGGGATGCAAACTGAAAGCCACAACTGGCCAAGTTTTAGTGAATAAGAGATTGCAGAGTGTGTGTCCCTGGAGAGGACTCCTATATTAAACTTCACCCACCCACAGCTCAGGGATCATTTCAGAAGAAGGGGCAGAAAGACTGTAAGAGGCAGAACTGATTCGTGAACACAGGGAAGCAGGGGCTTTCAGGTCACTGGAAGCTTGTACATGTGAACTTGTGGCAATGATGGCATCAAGCATAGGACTCACGCCAACTCAATCAGACAAGGGCTCAGAGTGGAGTTAAAGAAATGGGTGGTGGGCCAGCCCTAGTCTGGAAACTACTGGAAACTGATCACTATTGGATGAGGGAGAGTATGCCTTAATAAGGATCACTAGATGGGCTGACTAGACTGCAGTGGATGAATTTGCACTGAAGGACATCTGGGTACAAATGCTTGACTGGATAGGATTTAACATGTATGGTGGAATACATGAGGTTTGGTGGGGGGTTGGGGAGAGCATTGATGGGGAAGGGGTCTAAATTTGATTAAGAACTATTGTATGTAATGTACAAAAGATCAATAAAATTTTTCAGAATTATTTTATTTATTATTTTTATTTTATGTTTATGAGTGTTTTACCTGCATAAAGGTAGGTACACCAATGTCATAAAATGCCCCTGTAAATCAGAAGAGGGCATCAGATCCCCATGGAACTGGAGTCACAGATGTTTGTCAGCCACTATGTGAATGCTGGGAGTCAAACCCAAGTCTTCTGCAAGAGCAGTCAGGGCTTTTAATTGCTGAGAAATGTCTCAAGCCCTGTTGTGTATGAATTTTAATAGGATACTTTTAAGAAACTAGTAGGCATAAAATAATAGACTGAATGACATTGAAAGTACTACTTTATAAACTGACAATAAACTTGTTTCCAGTTTAGGAGAGATGAGAAAAATAACTCAAAAAAAGTAGAAGAAATAAAGAAGAAAAATTAACTAAGTGAAAATATAAGATTCAGGCTTATTTGTAAGCTGGTCTCACCCACCTCCTTGCTTTGCTCCTGTGAGCTTCACAATAGGACTTCAAATCACCTGTGCTTAATGACATCTGGATATTCAACAGGTACATTACAGTCAGTATATTCAAATCTGAAGTCCTTTTCTTTTCTGAAAATTCCCTCTTCTCCCTCTTCTTCCTATGTGATCTCAGAAGTAGAATTGCTATGTCTACACATAGCCAAATTTCACTTTGAACTCCTTACCTGAAAATTATCATGGAGTCCTGGGGCTTTCTACACTTAGAAATTATTTGAGTCTGTTCTAATTTATGGCCATGAAATTTTCACTTAAATGCCTTGATTTGTGTTTTTAAATATAGCTTTGTTGAATCCTGCTTAAATTCATTTCTACTTCAGTCATATTAAATATATAAAATATATGCATAAAGACATATACACAAATGTAGATGAATATGTACTTTATACTAATATATACACATAAATACATGTGTATATATAACAGACATGTGTTACATGTACATATATACTTATATGCATATATATGCAAACATACACACATATTCTCTGAGTCTCAGGAAGGAGAAAGGTTGTGAGAAAGATTTTACAGTAAGGATATGTTCTGCAGTATTTATTGCAATAATTTCATTAATGACTTTTATCTAACTTTGTAACCAAAAACTTAATCTTATATTTTGAAAACATTTAACAGTTTCTTAGCTTGCCTACATATAACATTAATTCTTCATGACCAATGTCCATCTTGTCCTTGGTCCAGAAAACATATGAATTTGTGTGTGTGTGTGTGTGTGTGTGTGTGTGTGTGTGTGTGTGTGTGTATTCTACATAGCAAATGTTGCAAACAGTAGATATCCAAAGAATATTTGTTGGAGCCAACTAGATAATCCCATTTGTGTTGCAAATAATAGATGGTGTTAAATTGAAACATTTTTTTGCAATTATTTGTGCTATTCTAGGTTAGTAGGGGTCAGAAATGCCAAAATCTTTCTGAAATAATAAATGTCCACTTTTCCTTTCCCATTTCGTGCTGGTTGTGGTGCTTCAATAAAAGAGAGGGAAAGGCCTATGTTCAGGAGCCATTCTGAGGGAATTCTGAAGCAATAAGCTCTCAGAGCAGTTCAGGAGGCCCCTCTCTTGGTTAAAATGGATGCTAAGCCTCAGGCTGTCTTTGTTCATGAAAACATAAGGCACCATCATGTACCACCACAAAAGGGGACACAGTGGCTGCCATTATCCATAATTTCAAAGACTCTGTCATAACCATTAAATTAATTTCCATTTGTCAAATGGTAAAAAAAACAATGCAGAAGTTATCTTATAAATTTATGATTTCTACCACATTGCCTTAATGCTAACTGGCAAGTTTTAAAGCAATATTGAAAATCTTAAAAGATTGACTTTTTCTGAATTGTACATAAAAATTTTTAGTAAGAAATACTTATGGTCAAATTTTACCTGAAATACTTTATAATGTCTCTTTCTTTGCAAAATATAATTCTGATAAGTCCAGCAAACTATGTATTGCATGCAAAGATGAATTACAGAGTCAACGTTAGTGACAAAAATCTTGCTTCACATTTTATCTGAGAGTGTAGTGTTTGTATCAGTGTTTGATTTCCTGCTCCTTACTCTCTGGAATAGCTTTCAGTCCTATTTCCCAGCACCCTATATACATTTCCTCCCGGGTACTTGAAAATACTTTTTTCCTGCTAATTATATTTCATTCAAAAATATTATGTTTAGTTCTTCTTACAACCCAGTATTACGTTTGATACAGAAAATTCAAAGTATTTAAAGAAAGGAATTGAAATAAATATCTATGAAATGCACATTTACCATTATCTAATCAAATCCAAGGGAAATAGGCAATTAGTCACACTGTCTTTTCAGTTCCTGACAAATTCTATTTATGTGACTCTCCTGTGACTTCCTGCAACTTTCCTTTCCCCTGACTCTGTCGCACTTTCTTTCCATCTTCCACTTGTTTCCTTGTCCTTCACAGGTTGTTTTGTTTTTGTTTCTAAAGAACCACTGAGATACCATTTTCTGCTCTATAAGTTATTTAATTTAATAACTCTTTTTCTATCTTAAATTGTTCATTTGTACAACCTTCTTGAGACAATCCACACTTTTCCACGGAGAGCACACAAGACAGTGGTGATTTGTAAAGTGTTCTAACATG
The DNA here is from genome assembly GCF_000622305.1 of Nannospalax galili. Classification (NCBI taxonomy): domain Eukaryota; kingdom Metazoa; phylum Chordata; class Mammalia; order Rodentia; family Spalacidae; genus Nannospalax; species Nannospalax galili. The sequence continues at coordinate 3,548,899 of NW_008353490.1, forward strand.
TATGCTGTTTTCCAAGTTCTCTTCCATTTCTCCCAGTTCCCCCACTTATGCTAGTACTGCCTTTGGTAATTAGTTCTATCTATACCTAAATATACCAGCCTGGAACCACGTCTTTGAAATATTCATTCAATTACAGTGCAAATCATGGCATTTTCAGTGTCCAGGTCAAAGTGTAGTCCTCCCATTCTTTCTAGCATTTCCTACCTTCCTTTTGCTTTGCTTTTATAACCTTCAAAATTCAGAATTTCCCAACAATATGGAAAAGTTGGGCTCCTATGGGAAGTGTTATTTTATGAAAAATCTGATTTTGTATGAAATACCAGAGAAGTGTGAATGAAAAATCAAGGGCTATCATTTACATGTTGCTATGCTACATTTAATCTCAGAGAATGAGCCCAATCCTGGGAAGAAAATCTCTCTGAATTCCACACAGCCTCCTTACATTATGGGCTGTAAGACATAGCTAAAAATCTTCTATATGATAGTCCCTGTCTTATGGATTTGCGTACAGTAAGAAGAAATGAATAAATGAAATTTATAACCACAAAGCCAGGCTAAGACCACACTATATTCAATCATGAACACATTATATATAGAGAGATAACTGGAGGATGTAATAGAGCTTCAGGGGAGGGAACTTCTGAGATCGTGATCCCTGCCTCAGATGAGGCAATGTAATGACCTCTGAATGTACAAGTGTCAACACAAAGGTAAAGGGATTTCTGCTCCTACAAGGAAAGTGAGGTTAGAGTTTATCTCTATCTTCTACTTCATCCTTTTCCAAATTATGACTTCTCCCCGGTTATAAACATACTCACCTCTCGCCTCCTAAAATAACTACTCTCTATTCCCATGCTTCATTTACTTTTGTTCTTTCATTTATTCATTCAACAAACATTTGCTGTGTATGTTCACTGAGTCACCCACCAACTTAAACACAGAAGAATGTCTTTAATGATGATGTGATTCTGCTTTCCACTTCTCTTTCAAAATGATGATTTTAGTTCTCATTTTGTAGTAATCATTGGCTTATGTCACATTTGTTTTTTGGTAACAGCCTTATTGAAATGTAATATGCATAATATATAATTCACTCATTTGTGTATACAATTTAATTTTTAAAAATATAGCCACGGAATTGTGCAGCCATCAGTACACAGATTTTAGATCATACATGACTTACTTTTCATCTTGCAAAGGTCACCATGGCTGGTGGTTTACATAAAATGAGTTAGAAGGCAGTCATCTGAAGAAGAAAAACCAGCTGTATTTGTCCGGGGATGGTGATGATGATGTGCATGAAACAAGGTCCAGATTTTAGGATAGAATGCTATTGAGACAGAGGATAGATTCTATGATATATGTATATAGAAGTAAATCCAGTTTTAATAAAGGAGTTCTTACAATTTACTATAACATGCATGGACTAGAAAACATCACATCAAGTGAAATAAGCCAGCACAGTAAAGAATGTTGGGTAGTCTCTCTTAAATATGGAGTTCCAAGGAAATCAAATACATACGTTGGGGGCTACCAGGAGTGGGGAGGTAAGGGAACAGGAAGTTGTTGGTCAAAGACACAGTTTTATAGAGTATATGTCTAGTCTAATGTACTTCATGAATAATGATAGCATTGATGAATAATATCAATGTTTTAATAGATACTAAATTTTTGCTAAGAAAACACTTTTCAAGTTCCTTTACCCAGGAGCAATAGAAGAAGAATGGTGACATAACCACTGCGGTTTATTAATTTTGTTTCTGTAGTAATCACTATATGCTGTATGTGTAGATCAAAATTTATTGCTGTACAACTTAAATACATAAAAAAATTCATTTAAAAATAACATCTTTCAAAAATGTAAAGAATTTTTAAGAATAATTCTTTTCCCAAAGACATGGAATTTCATAGACTATTGAGGCTGTTAATCTCCTCTTCTCATTTTCTCCTCCTTGGTATCTAGGTGACTCTGATCTGATACTCCCTTCTTGCTTATCTGATTCTTTTTCTTTTTTGATATATTTAACTTCCAAGACTGTGATTTACCCGCAGAAATTCATTTGGGTGATTTACATTTCTGTTTGGCACAACTGATGGTACACTGGGACTCTAGAAGAATAATGGAAAAATAACAGAAAACCTCTTGGTGCCTGGGAATTGGAACGGTCCAACATGAAAGTCTGGGTGTCCCCAGGATCACATGTGGAGTCAAGATCATAGCTGCTCATCAAGGGAGGTGAGGATGCCCACTTTTTTGAATTAGGCCTCCCAAGACTATAACCTGCAATTGACAGAAAGCTCTCCTGTCCCCAGCATATGTCTAACACAGAGCAAACCATGCCAAACTGGGATCTCTGGGGAGAAGGGTGTGGTGATTGCAGTAACTCAGAGAAGGCTTAGAGGGCTGTCCAACACTGGGAAGTCCTCCATCCTCTAATCTGTTCTACTGCCAGTCAGTACTGGAGGAATATGGAACCATGGATTACAGTGGGGGACCACAGCTCCAAGTTCACAGGAGGGGACCACAGCTCCAGGTTCACTACAGTTCCAGCTCACAGGAGCAGACCATAGATCCATACTCACGGGAGTGGGCCACAGCTTCAGGATCATGGGAATGGACCACAGTTCCAGACTCATGGCTAGAGTCACCAATTCAATTATGCTGGTTCCTGTTATTTTCCTGTCTCCGTTGCACTGTCCACATGATTGTATTGTGTATAAGAATGATACAATGTGCAGCAAAGACATACAACTTACTTGGTGACTTGAATGTCTTGCTAGAGGGAAATCAACATTGGAGATAAACATTTTGATGTTACTAAAGAGATGGGTTGAATATTTTCTTTTTTATGGTGAAGGATTCATTTGGACTTTCTGGTGTCTATTGTAGAACAAGTGATGAAATACCTTACTCAAATCACTTTTTAAGTCCTCACACAGCTCACTGTACCTGTTCCTCTCCAAGCCAAGATCTGTTGTTACCACCATTTCTCCAGCTCCTCCAGCCATGCAATCACCATCTTGACTCACCAACTCTTTTCTTTCTTACTTGCAAGACTGAAATTTAGAATTTTCAATAGAGAAATACCTAAGATGAGAAAATATTCATCCTGTGCGGTAAAGTTCTTCGCATTGTCCAGCACCTTTATTTAGCCTTTTTGGAGGCTGCCCTAGGCCCAGAGACCAGTTGCCTGGATCATGCCTCATTCAATCATGTTCTCTACAGTAAAGAACATTTTGCCTTCTGTGCAGCAAACTAAGGCAACAGACACTTGCTGGCTTGAATTTCTCCTACACCAAACAGCAGCAACTGCAATATTGTTCCAGTACCTAATTATTTTATTTCTTACATGCCAAGTCCTGAATTCAGAATTTCGAATGAATATAGAAGCACCTAAGGTCAGGAAAATATTGGTCTGTGTGTTAAGTTTCTTCATATGGTCAAGCACATATACTCATTCTTTCCAGAGCTGGCATATCCCAGGCCCCAAAGATGACTGCACAGGGTATGCCCCATTCTGCCATCTTCTCTCCAAGAAACTTGATCCTTTACCTTCATGGGCCTTTCTTTCTTCGACCTGGAAGATGATATCATTTCTCCAGGTGTCTTTAGTCATTACATCTTTCACGTCAGCTATGGCTCCTAGCCAATTGCCTCTTTCATTGTACAAAAGCCAATGAGTAAAGCATACATCTCTACTAAAATCCCATAACTTAATATTTCTGTCCTTATCTACATACTGACTGTTTTTACCTGTGAACAGATTTTTTTTTTTACTATTTACTGACTTCATTTATTTAGTCATTTAGTCACTCATACAAAAACTTGTCCTAAACATCACACAGGCATCTTTGATGAAATAATCCTTAAATGCAGAATTTTTTAAAAAAAGAAATAATTTTTGAAATTACCACAGCACTTGATTATTTCCCATAACTTGAAGGTAAGATCCTATTGCTGAATATGATATACTTCAGACACTGAACTTGGAGTAATGGTGCTGAAACTGACCTGTAAGCCCCCTCCTTGAAAACAAGCTCTTAAAGTTTGGAGGACACTACATAAGCTCCTAAGTTAGAAAAATCAATCAGTGGTCCAACTTTAAATCCTAATAATCCCAGCTTTAAATCCTAATAACCACAACAATGAACAGCACAGCAAATTATATTGGTGGAGTAGTGGCCCTTCTATCTTGGGGGTAATCAACAGTACCTAATTGAAGCCTACTCAATGGAAGGGAAACAGCCAATTCCACACAGTTGGAGAGGTCATAGATCTTAGAGAAAACCCTAAGTCTGTCACGTACCTAGACAAATGTAATTTCTTACTATATGCTAAGTATGGATCCTTATATTTACAGAAAAGTATGCTAGTGTGCTGGATAGCTTTAGTTGTCAACTTGACACACCTGGTTAAAGGGAACCTCGATCTAGGAATTTCCTCCATTGGAATGGTCTGTTGCCATGTCTGTGGGGCATTTTCTTATTGATGAGCAAAGTGAGAGGGCCCATCCCACTGTGAGCAGTGCCATACATCTTATTCATATTCAGCAACCCTCTTCCCTATCTGCAACTGCCCATAGCCTGTGCACAGTACTTCTTTCATTTTGTCATATATGTAAGGCCCAAGGTTGTGTGCCCAGTTCATCCATTGGAGCCTGTTCAGCCTTTCTAATGTCACTCCGTTAAAGACCAACTTTCCCTCATATAACAGTAATCAGCTGCCAAGAGTTCCTTTCCAAAGTTGTGGCCTGCTGCCCATTTCCCCAGTTCTACGCTTGTTTGTGTCTGATTGAATTTGCATGTGTCTTGTGCATGCTGTCACTATTGTTGTAAGTTCATATGAATAAGGACCAAGGAGCCTATAAGACTTTCTTTCCTTATGGTCATGTACTTTCTCCCCTGGTTCTTACACTCTTTCTGCCCCCTCTTCCACAATGGTCCCTAAATCCTGAGTGGGAGAAGTTTAATATGTGTCCTGTACATGGACCCACACTCTGTGGTCTCTTATTCTCTAGACTTTGGCTAGTTGTGACCTTTTATGTACATTGCCCTCTGTTGCAGGCGAAAGCTTCACTGATGAGAATTGAGAGATGCATTAGTATCCTCTCTACCCCTTATTCCACTATGTTCCATGAAACTTAGGTATGGAGGTTCCATTGTATATGTGTCATTTATGGTTTGGCATCTCACAGACCCTTATTTTCTGAGTCTTACCAGTTGTGGAACTCTATAATGGCCTCTGTCTGATACAAAATAAGCATCTTTAATGAGTGATGACTGGCTGTCTTAGTTACTTTCTATAGCTGTAACAAAAACTCTGACAAACTTGAGGAGGACAGGGTTTATTTGGCTTTCAGCACAGTTTATCATCAAGGGAAGCTGAGACAAGAACTCAGGACAATAACCTGGAGCACAGACCATCGAGGGGTGCTGTTACTGGCTTTCTCATCTAGCCTGTGCTCAGCCTACTTTCTTTTTATATATTTTATTTATTACTTTTTATTTTATGTGTATGCATGTATTGCCTGCATGTATGTAAGTGCATCCATGTCGTGCAATTTTCGAGGAGGACAGAAGAGAGCATCAGACCTCCTGGATCTGGAGATATGAACAGTTGTTAGCTGCCATGTGAGTGCTGGGATTTGAACCCAGGCCTTTTTCAAGAACAGTCAGTGTTTTAACCACCAAGCCATCTCTCTAGCCCTCAGCCTACATTTTTATACAAACAGGTATGGAAAGCACAAAATTTCAACAAGATATTTTTTAAAATAAAGTGTCTTTATGCTGTTTGGGGGAATATAAAAATAGCTGAAATAGGTGGGTAAATTTAGATATTCAACATTAGGAAGAACACACATTCCAAAACAAAACGTTTAAAATAGGGTTGGGGAGAAGAATGTGTGACCTTACAACAGAAGCTTGGATCTAATTCTCCCAATAGGTCAAGAGGCAATGAGGACTGATGGCAGGAGGTACAGAGAAGAATTAGTTTCCTCTAAGAAACATTTTATAGATCTTCTTTCAAAATGACCTGGGCTTCCACAGAGAGAGGAAGGAAGAATGATTTAGAGACGAAAATCTCTGTATGCTCAGATTTTAGTCCACAGATTCCACCCCACATCTCAGGTCCACAAGTTCCACCCCACATCT
>NW_008353490.1:3556018-3567218 GCF_000622305.1 Nannospalax galili
TTCCACCCCACATCTCAGGTCCACAGGTTTCACCCTGATTTCAGGTCCACAGTTTCCACCCCACATCTCAGGTCCACAGGCTCCACCCACATCTCAGGTCCACAGGTTCCACACTATGTCTCAGGTCCACAAGCTTCCACCACACTGTCAGGTCTATCAGGTCCTACTGCACCAATCAGACCCTCAGGTCCACAGGCTCTCGTCCTACATCTCAGGGCCTATCCCTTCACAGCCAGTGAGAGTTCCTTAACACAGAGGCCTGATATGGAGGAACATCTGACTCTGTGACACTTAGAAACACTCCTGAGATACACTCCTCAGCACAATTTGTCCTATGACTACAATAAATAAATAAATAAATAAATGTCATCACAGATTTAATTCTTGACTGAAATATTGAGACTGAAATCCAAAAGTAGTTGTCAGTCTAATTTGTCCATTCTTTATCAACTGAAATGAGATTTTCAATGACACAACCAGATATTCCTACAATATTAGTTGATCACTAATGTCACAGGTAATGGTTTAGAGTATGTCCACATATTCTCTGAGTCTGTATTTGAAAGATAAGGTGTAACCACCATGGAATGAAAAATCTAAGCAAGATTCATCAAATCACTTCTCAGGGACAAGACGGGTTCACAGCATGGTTTACAAGTGCATAATGCAATTCTACTAGAAGACACAGGTTGTCTGTTTACTTTCTGTTGGATTAAAAATTCCTGTCATTAGATACTTGCCAGACCCAGGAACCCATTTATGGGAAAATAAATCCTCCTGCAAACAGCCAGCAAGACTTGGAGATCTCTCCAAAATTCGTTGCTATGAGATGTGTTTGGGGCAGATCTCCTGGCTCCATTGAATTCTTCAGTGGCTATAGCCAAGTGGTTATCTCAACTGCAGACTCTTTAAATCAAAATTCCCTCACCAAGATACTCCCAACCCACAGAAGCTATGAGATAACCAGCACTCATTACTGTAAACCACTAATCCTAATCCTTGGGACCATTCTTTCTATAGCAATTGCTAACTGAAGACCTCGCAGCTTCACACCACAATGTATTGTTTGTGAAGTCTCTTTTCCTACTCTTAATCCCGAGTCTCACCCAGACAAACTTGAATAATCAATATTTCTATGTGAGTTCATAAAACATGTAAGCAAGAGAATCCCATAACTCTATTTTGAAAGTCAGTTTCCTAGGTCAACTCTAGATAACACGTTCCATACTATTCATCGACCAAGAAAGAATAATTCACAAGAAGACACTTAACTAAGAAAGGATGGTCACAAACTTCTGAATAACCTATAGTTGATCAGTATATTTTTTAAGAGTTCAAAGTATTATACTTCCCAGACATTAGGCTTAAGTCCATATAAAATATTATTTAGACAATTATTTCTCATTGATGATTTTGTTTCTAAGCAGAAAGTGCTGATCAAATGTAAGACTTCAAATCTTGGTCTGCAATACCGTAGTACTCACCTGTAGCTAAGGGACATAATTCACTATTGTTCTAAAATGATGGCTAAATTTGTTTTCTCCCCCTATCTAGAAGCCTTTGAGAGGGAACGGAAACTGATTCTAGCCACTCCAACAGCTATCAAAGTGCCTGAAAACAAACCCATCACTGAATCCGTCGAGACTGAATCCATCATTCTCGAGTCCATCCTTGGCAGAAAAAGAAAAATGAGGAGGAACCCAATAAAGGGATACTTTTGGAAGCTCTGGTCAAGAAATCCCAATGGACTCTGAAATGAACATTTGAAATTTGCCCTGTTCTGATATTTTTCTGGTTCCCTGTCTAGAACTTGTAATACTAACTACTCTTGCCTTTACTTCTCCTTCACATCCCCTATTCATCAGTCAAGGACTTTCTTTTCTCCCTACAGATAAGAGTTATACAATTTGGGATTCTTTTAGATAGACCCACTGAAGGGGTATCCCAATTGCCTCGACCTGCATCCCTGTTCAGCATGGAAGAAGCAAGCCAGAGTGGTCTGCATCCCGATTCCCTACAGGCAATTTTGGTAACCTCTTCAGAGGATAGCATGATAAGAATAGGAAGTAGGAATTGGCTAGGCAGTTAGGGTAAAAAAGATCCCAAAGAAAAGTAGCCAGTTTCTTTGCTAAAAGTCAAAATGTACTTGGGCCTCTTAGCAATATTCTATGTTCCAAAGGCCAAAAATGTCAAAAGTATTTGGGGACTCTTATCTACTCCCTAAAAGATTTTAGGATTACCTCTTCAGAGGAGGGAATGTTAGTGTAGCAAAAAGCCCCATGAAAAAAGAAAGAAAGAGAAAGAAAGAAAGAAAGAAAGAAAGAAAGAAAGAAAGAAAGAAAGAAAGAAGGAAGGAAGAAAGGAGGGAGGGAAGGAAGGAAACGAAGTTGTCAGAAAAAGTGATGGGGAAATATGGGAGGTGTTGGAGGGGAAATGAAATTCTCAATCAAATTTTTTTTAAGTTAAAAAAGAACTGGATCCAAAGTGAGCTGTGGCCCCAAAGACAAAAAGGGTGAGGAGAATGGGCCATTTGAGATCTTTTCCCTCTGGCCTTCTCAAATTCTGTGACTTTTGGCTGAATAAAACCAACTAAAGGTCAGAAGTTCTCCAGCCATGAAAAAGATGAGAAGAAGGGTGAAATTCTCAGTGTTCTCAGACCACTACAACAAAGTGACATGGATTGGGTGGCCAAGAAACAGTAAACATCTATTTTTTACAGAACCTAGTGTCTGAGAAGTTCAAAATCAAGGTGAGTAGATCTACTGGTGAGTAGATCAATGCCTGCTGAAGACTCACTCTTCATCAACACCACCTCCTATTTGTGTGTTCACAGTACAGAAAGTGTACAGGAGGTTTTTATGTTCTCTTTATGCAGGCAGGCTCTAACCTCAGTTCTGCCCTCATTACCTAAGCATCTTCCAATGACATTACCTCTTAATGTTTTCACATTAGGGATTATATTTCAACATATAAACGATGGGGAGGGGCAGATACATTCAGACCACTGCAATGAATGAATGACCTGAAGAATAAATGGAAAATATGAGCATGTGCTTACTTTAAGCTTCTCACTGAACATCTGCGGTCAGTGACTACCTAGTACTTTGAAAGAGTCAAGGGAGTTGCTTTCATATTTGATAAAAAACTATATGACATTCAATATCCCCATTTTCCAAAATCTGTAAGCAGAAGGGGAAAATAAACTTCCTCATGGAGATTTATAGTGGAAACTATAAATTGGAATTTAAGATTGGGAAACGATAACATAAATAGGTTTATGTTTTATGTACATTTGTCACTAAGTTAAAAATACAAATAGCAAATTGTAAAACAAATAAAATTAGTACTTCTTAAAATTTCTCAAGACCTTTCTTATCTGTGAGTTTTTCATTACAATTATGCCCAATACCTCAGACATCAAGACATACACAAAGATAAAAACCTTGAAATTGATGATTTCTCAACTTTTATTGTAACTGTAGGAATCAGGTTGAAAATCTAATAAAATAATTTCTATTCTTTTCTTTGGTGCCGTGAAGATTTGCATCCCCACAAAAAAACTGGGTAATTTCAGAATTACTTCTCTGCAGAGAAGGGAATGTGTGTCCAGGTTATCTACTTCTTACTCCTCCCTCCTCCTCCAAGCCCTGCCTTATTCATAAACCAATATGAAATAATCCCAAGGAATAAATGAGAGTCTGAAACATCAAAAAGCCCTTTTGATGTAGAAAGCACTTTGTGGCATGACACAGTACATGTTTAATTGCCTAAAGGAATAAAGAGGAAGCAAAGACTAAGCAGGATGATTTTTAAATGTTCATAGTCTAGTTAAGGAATGTTAGATTATATTTCTTCTTTTATGCTAAAGCTAGATGGTAAGCTTGTGTTCAGAATATCTAAAAACTGCAGTTAACTAAAGAATACATCCACATAAGTTTTGGCTGATAAGAAATGTTTACTAAGAAGGCTGGCTTCTAGCAGAATCAAGATTCTATATCTTTGTTTTAATTTCTTTACTATTTTCAGAAAACAGTCTTCAGCACTGACCTTCTCAAAGTTCATGCTTTTCTTAAGAGGAAAGATATTCAGATATCTGTTGCCTTTATTTTCTCACAATATTCTTAACCTCACTCAAAATGCATGAACAACCCAAGTCACACCAGATGTTATGATTGTTGTAGCCCAGACTTCAAGATTTCACAATAGGAATGTCACAGAAGGAACACAATAAAAGTCAATGTTATAGGAAAGGTGAAAATTCTGTACAAAGAACATTATCAGCAGATAAAAAGAGAGGAAACAAGGAACACATGCAACACATAGAAAATTGTTGATACAGAAATTGTGCCTTGGATATCAGTGATATGGCTCAGTGGGTAAAAGTGTTCACAGCTCTTCTGACCCCTACATATGTGCCATGGTATGCAGCATACCTGCACACACACACACACACACACACACACACACACACAGATGAGAAATAAAATAAAATTTAAATTTATAAAAGAAAAAAATTGGAAACTAAATAGTAGCCACAATATCCTAGATTTTTTTCAGTAACTAAATGCTATTCAATACAATTTGGATATGTAATCAGATTTTATTCACCAGAAACAAAACTGATAAATGTTGATATACCTTAGAGATGAAGAAATGGAGGTTCACTCAGTTATCCCAAAATCATAACCTGTCAATGATAGTTAAATGAGTATGTTAATGGAAACATATATTCTAAAGAAATAACCAAAAAGCAGGATATGTGATAGAGGATGGAATTTAAGTGCAGGACTTCATGGTCTAAAGGTCTTTAATTATGTTAAAAATGAATCTCAAATCTTACAGATCTCTAAACAGAAATCCATGACAAAATGTGGGAAGCGAGCACAGCTGAGTCAGCCAGATGGCGCCCTGGCTGGCTAATAATATTCTTAAGCTGTATTTTGTACCAACTATCCTTAACACTACCAACTATCCTTAACACATATACAGAGACTACTCCATGAATAAATGTTTATTTTTTCCAAGGTCATGTGTAACATTCTGTAGGGTAGAACACATTAATCTACAAGATAAGCCTTAGAAAACTTAAGATTTGTCCTTTTTTTTCTCTTTACCTGGTATTTTGCAACCTGAATCCATATTCCTGGGCCACGATCACTCAGATTTGGTTCAGAATAAGCTTCTGTTTTGTGTGAACACTTTCATCAAAGATGAAGAAACATTTCAAGTAAGAAAACTGAAATTGCCCTTCATGGATTTAGAAAAATAAGAATGATTGAAGATCAAAGTTGAAAAAAGAAATAATAAGAGAAGAACAGAAATGAAGGAGGTGGAAAACAATAGAAAAACATCACTAAAGCTAAGGATTGGCATTTTGTAAAGATAACAAGATTAACTGCCTGTACCTCCCAAGTGCCAGGATTAGAGGAGAAGTGTACCATTGTGTTCTGCCTAAAATTAACTTTAAAATTTTAAAGATTTATTTTTATGCTAGTCATTATGATTATTAGGCTTGGGTGCTGGGTTGGACAATTGATTGATTTTTTCCCCCTTAGCAGCTTGCATATTATCATCTAGAACTAGCAAAACTTCAGGTAGAAGATTTCCAGGTTAAACTACCTCTATTGATGTAGCAGTGCCTCTGTTATCTGGAGATAATCAACAGCTATTTAACTGGACTTAAATCCCTGTTGATGGGAGTGAACTCATGGGTGATACTGTAAACACAGCCAAATGCACATGGATATAGAGGTCATAGATTCTAAAGAAAATCCTATCTCTATCATATCTGTAGACAAATGACGAAATTTCTTACTATATGCTAAATATTGATCCTTATATTTACAATTATACCATACAAAGAAGCTTCTTTTTTCAACAGATGGAGGCTACTGCAGAATCCCACAATTGGTCAGACAAAGAGAATATACATCTGAGAGATACTCAGTCCTAGATGAAACATCTACAGTTGAACCTCTACACCTAAGATTCATGGAACACAGTGGAATTAGAGGCAGAGAGAAAACTAGTGCATCCCTCAACTCTCACCAGTGAAGCTTCCTTATACAACAGAGTGAGATGCACACAGAAAGCCACAATTGGCCAAGTTTTAAAGCATAAGAGACTAAAAAGTGTGCCCCTGGATAAGACTCCTATATTAAGTCTCACCAACCCATGGCTCAGGGACCACTGAGGGAGAGGGGGTTGAATGATAGAAAGAGCCAGAGCTGGTTCATGAACACAGGGAAGCAGAGGCTTTCAGGCCACTAGAAGCTTGCACATGTGAACTTGTGGCAATGGACAGGACCCACGCTAACTCAATCAGACAAGGGCCCAGAGTAGAGTGAGAGAAATGGGTGGCAGGCTGCCTTAGAGTAGGAACTATTGGAGATTGATTATTACTGGGTGAGGGAGAGTATGGCTTACTTATAATCTCTAGATAGGCCAACTAGACTCCCGTGTATGAATTTGCACTGAATGACATCTGGGTACAAATGCTTGACTGTATAGGACTTAACATGGATGGCAGAGTACATGAGGTCCGGTGAGGGACTGGGTGGCATGGATGGGAAAGGAGTCTAAATTTGATTAAGCACTATTGGATGAAATGTACAAAAGCTCAATAAAAATTTTTAAAAGATTTACTTTTATATATGTATGTATGTACGTGTATAGGGTGTGAGGGGTATATGTGCATGTGAATAGAGGTACCCATAGAGGCCTGAAGAAGGTGTCAGATCCCCTAGAGCTGGAATTACAGGCAATTATGAATAGCTCAATGTGAGTGTTGGGAACTGAATTCAGGTTCTGTGCAAGAGCAACAAGTGATCATAACAGCTGAGCTATCTCTTCTGCCCCTAAAAATTAGCTTTTATCTAGGTTGAGAAAAAGAAAGACTAAAATCAAATTGTAATTGAAGAAAAGATATTAAATTGATGCTACAGAACTGGAAAAGAGCCCGAGACTAGTATGAATAACTATGTGACAACAAATTGGATAACCCAGAAAAATGCATAACTTACTAGATACATCCAAATATCAAGATTGAACTGTGAAGATATAGAAAATAAAAATCTTTTAAAAAGTAAGAATAAATCTACACTAGAGTTTCCCATCAAAGAGCATAGCCTCAGGAGATGATACATTTGCTATTAAATCCCATCAATTAAAAAAATTGAAACTAATGGTTTACTGACTCTCCTAAAAGATGAAGTAAATTTAAATACTTCTAAACTCATTTTAAAAGATCAGCATTATGTTTATATCAAAACCAGAGAAAGAGGATACAAGACATTTCACACACTAGTAATTGCAACTGGTTTCTACAGTGCATGGCAAGACTCATCCACTGTTGAGTTGAATGCTTACCTGGGATGCAAAGTTGTTCAATATAGGCAAATATATAAATGTGACATGTTCTATTACAATTAATATTAAAAATATTATGATTTTATAAAAATTTTATTTATTATTTCTATTTTATGTGTATGATTGTATTGCATGCATGTGTGTAGGTGCACCCATGTTGTGCAATACCAGAGGAGGTTGGAAGAGGTTATTGGATTCCCTAGAACTGGAGTTTTGGCAGGTTGTTAGCCACCATGTGTGCTGGGAACTGAACCCAGGTCCTCTGCTAGAGCAGCCAAGTGCTCTTAACCACTGAGCTATCTCTCCAGACCCTGATTTTAATAAACATAGAAAAACACTTGACCAAATTCAGCAACCTTCTATGATAAAAACTGTCAGCCAACTGGACACAATACATGTCAATGTGACAGACTCACAAGGACATTGTCCTCTCCAGTGAAGGCTGTGAGCTTGTCCTCTAAGACTGGGAACAAGACAAGGACGCACAGTCTTTACACTTCTATTTAATGTAGTATGGAAAGTCCCATCTGAGCAGTTACACCAGAGAATATCAATGCACTAAAACTGCAACAAAAAAATAAACACATAAATAAGGTAAATTGACCTTGTTTTGCAATGTGATCTTATACACAGAAAGCCATAAAGACTTCAAAAAGATTCTGTAAGAACTAATCAGGTCCAGCTTAAGGTATAAAATTAGTGTGTAAATATTAGTAGCAGTTCTATATAGTAGCAGTGAATTAGCTAAAAAAGAAATCAATAAAACAACCACAACCTCAATGACTATAAAAATAATAACTATAAAATACTTAGCAATACATTTAAGCAAGGATATGAAAGGATTGCACACTAAAAATATAAACTGTTAACGAGAGGCTAGAGAGATGGCTCTGTGGATAAGAATAACTGTACAAGTTGAGGACTTGAGTTCAAATTCCTAAGATTGGTCTAAAAAGGCAGGCATTACTGCCCATGCCTATAAGCTCAGCATAGAGTGGCAGAAACAGATGATCTCATGAGCCTGTGGGCCAGCCAGTGTAGCTGAAACTGGGCTTTCAGTTAAATGAGAGAAGCTGTGTCAAGACAATACGGTGATGAGTGGCAGGGGAGGAACTGGATATCCTCCTATGGCTACCTCCTGAGTGAGCACAGATGTGCACATCTACACACTGCTAGACACGTACCATACACAAAATAGATAAATAAAGATGTAAAAATAAAATTATCAATGAAATAAGCTTAAAGAAACACAAATAGATGAAAAGGTACACCATGCATATCTCAGAATTAATACTGCAACAAAATGTCCATATTACCCATACAAATACATAGATTCAATCACTTCCTCTGAAAATACCAGTGGAATTTTCAGTTATATAAAATCCAAATCCAAAATTCATAGGACTGTGAAAAGTGTGAAAAGCCAAAGCAATCTTGTGCAACAGAACAAAGCTGGAGAAATACACTTTTGGCTTTAAAATATATATCAAATTAGGCTGGAGTGATGGTATAGTGGTTAGGAACATTTGCTGCTCTTGCAGAGAACCCTAGTTAGGATCCCAGCACTGACATGGCAGCTAACAACCATCTACAACTCCAGTTTGAGGGGATCTGAGTGTGTCTTCTGAATTCTGTTGGCATTCGACAGACAAGTACACTTCTATACATGCAACAAAACATTCATACACATAAAATAAAAATAGAGAAAGAAATTTAAAATGTAGAGCTCAAAGCTATTATCGCCAGAATAATACTTTGCTGGCACATGAAATAGTACATACTCCACAGGATTCAGTAGAGAACCCAGAGACAAATCTGTGCATATAGTGTCAAATGATCTTTACCAGTGGTACCAATGATCAACTCAAATTGATTAAGGATGTAAACAAAAAATTTAAGAGTGCAAATTTCACACAGGAGAGGTCCACAGCATTATGTCAACAACGCATTTGGGGATATGATCCCCAAAGAACAGGAAGAAAAGTGAAAGCACACAACTGAGATTTCATCAAACTGAAAAGCTTCTGTACAATTAAGGAAACAATCAGCACAGCAAGAGAAAACATAACTGATTATGGGAAAAACAGTCACAAACTGTAGATTTCGCAATAATTTAATGTAAAATACATAAAATATGAATCTCAATAGCAAGAAAGTAAATTACTGGTTTTAAATACAAATTTCCAGGGGCTGGGGAGATGGCTCAGCAGTTAAGAACACTGACTATTCTTGCAGAAGATCCAAGTTCTATTCCCAGCACCCACATGGCAGCTAACAACTGTTCAGAACTCCAGTTCCAGGGATCCAATGGCCTCTTCTGTCCTCCATGGGCATTGCACAACACAGGTGTGCTTATCTACATGCAGGCAGTACACTCATACACATGAAATAATAAATAAAATATTTTTAAAAAAACATCCAAAGATCTTAATAAATATTTCTCAAAAATAAATATAAAACTGGTCAATGGCACTAGTCAAAAAATGCATATTATTTCAAAAGGGATATATGACCTCACACCTGTTAGAATGGTCATTTTCAAAAAGATGAAAGGTAAGATGTATTAAAGTAGATGTGGTAAAAAGGGACTCCTTGAATACTTGGAGGAAAGTTAAGTGTTAGAGACAATACCAAAATTAGGGTGGAGATTCCCAAAATGTACCATTTGACCCAGCACCCACACTAGTAGGAATATATAATATATAATATGTAATATATGTATTATATTATATAAATGCAATCACTGTGTCAAAAAAGATTATCAGCACTTCTGCATACATTGTGCCATTACTCACAATAGCCAAGATGGAATCAAACTAAGCATCAATTAATGGATGAATGACACAAAAACTAGCATATAGGAAATGGAAAGCTATTTGGCCTTGAATAGAAGAGAGTTCTGCAATAGAGAATATATGAATGAATTTGGAAAATGTTGTTTTAAGTAACATAAACTAGATACAATGAAAAAAAGAATTACATGATCTCAGGTAGATGTGACACCTAATAAGGTTAATTTCATAGTAGCAAAGACTAGAATAATAGTTCCCAGGGTTGAGGAAGTAGGGGATGTTGGAAAGAGGTTGATCACAAGATATAAACCTTTCCATAATAGATCAGTCACACATTATAATGACTACAGTTCATAATGATATATTATTGAAAACTGCTGAATAAACTTTAAGGGTCTTCATTGCATAAAATGATAAAGACAGTCATATGCTCAACTTGTTGAGAATGGAGCGAGAGATATGCTTTTACTTAACAAAGGTTGAGCCAAACCTATGGCTATTTTCAATCAGTAAGAAGATATTTGTTGAGGCTGGGCATGGTGGCACACACCTTTAATCTCAGCACTGGGGAGGCAGAGGCCAGCCTAGTCTACCTAGCAAGTTTCAGGCCAGCCAAATCTACATAGTGAGACCCTGTCACAAAAGAAGAAGAAGAAGAAGAAGAAGAAGAAGAAGAAGAAGAAGAAGAAGAAGAAGAAGAAGAAGAAGAAGAAGAAGAAGAAGAAGAAGAAGAAGAAGAAGAAGAAGAAGAAGAAGAAGAAGAAGAAGAAGAAGAAGAAGAAGAAGAAGAAGAAGAAGAAGAAGAAGAAGAAGAAGAAGAAGAAGAAGAAGAAGAAGAAGAAGAAGAAGAAGAAGAAGAAGAAGAAGAAGAAGAAGAAGAAGAAGAAGAAGAAGAAGAAGAAGAAGAAGAAGAAGAAGAAGAAGAAGAAGAAGAAGAAGAAGAAGAAGAAGAGGAAGAAGAAGAAGAAGGAAGAGGAGGAGGAGGAGGAAGGAGGAGGAGGAGGAGGAAGAAGAAGAAGAAGAAGAAGAAGAAGAAGAAG
>NW_008353490.1:3567248-3572014 GCF_000622305.1 Nannospalax galili
ATTTGTTGAACCCTGTATATTTTATGCATTCTGTTAAGTATTAAATACAAAAATGATAGCAAGATAAAATGCCAAAGGATTATACTAATTTCTTCAAAATTATATACATTTGTTGTTACCGTGTTCTCTCTCCCTAATGATTACTTTTTCTGTTTTGGTTAAACCATAGAAGCCATTTTAGTGGCAAGAATGAAGATCAGGTAAGGACAACACTTGTAATTTTATTATATCATTGTAGCTAAGATCACTTTGTTACAAAGGAAATATTTAAGACAACAAATAAGGAAAATACTTAAGAAGCTAATTGGTAACCCAGAATCACATTGTTGCAATTCTTTTCATTGCTGCTGATGTTTCAGCTGGGTTACCTGCAGGCACAGAAATTCAGTCTCACAGGTTTGACAGAAAGACATATTCAAGGTGGAGTGGGGGGGGGAGGGGTCATGCTCTCTGCAAAGACCTGAAACCCTTACCTTTCCTTGAGTCTTCCAATTTCTGGTAGCTCTCACCATCCATGGTATTCCTCGGTTTTCAGATGTGTTACTCTATTCTCCAGCCCTCTTGATTCCTGACCTTTTTCTCTGTGGGTTCCTGACATCCTGGGGTCATGCTCACATAGGAACACTCCAAATGATTATAAGGTTGTTAGTGATACCTGCACAACCTGTTTCCAGATATTGTTGCACTAAAGAGGAGGGAGGGTTAAGCATCACCTGTCTTCTTCAGGGGATACAATGTACCCCTTAGCAATTCAGTAATGTTCCTCAATTGGTGGCCAAAAAGACACCCTAAATGGGAATGTTGGGGATTCTCTCTGGAATCCAAAATCTTTCCATGCATCAGACAAGTCATTTAGACTTGTACAAAATAAATACCATGGGGGCTGGACACATGGCTCAGCAGTTAAGAACACTGGTTGTTCTTCCAGAAGACCCAGATTCGAATCCCAGCACCCACATGGCAGCTAACAACTGTCCGTAACTCCAGTCCCAGGGGATCCAACAGCCTCTTCTGACCTCCACAGGCATTTCAGGACATGGGGACCTACATGCAGGCAATACACGCATACACATAAAACAAAAATAAATAAAATTTTAAAATAAATAATTAAATATCATGCATAAAGATAGGGAGACAGCAATTTGGCAATGTGAGCCTAAGAAAAACACATATTTGATCATTTTATTTGTATTTATTCTTGTTCTAATTTTTTCCTTTGAGTTATTTTTAGCCAAATCTATAATTCAATACATATTTGAATTCTAAATCAAATCATCTTTCCCCTTAGCTTCCTACATAATGCATATCTTTATGGTCTACTCCATATAACCATATTTATGGTTATATATTATGAATATATTAATATATTTATGGATGATATGGAATATATATATATATATTAGTTCAGTATGTGTGGGGGATACACTCACCCCATGCAGACTGGTGTAGCAGCCAGAAGTTGATGTAGGGCTATCTTCCTCAAACACCACTCCACATTACTTTTTGGAACGGGGGTTTCTCACTGAAAATGGTGTTTGCCATTGCGTTAAGGCTGGCTGGTTAGAACGCCTCTTCCTGGGATCCTCCTATTCTGTCTTTCAGTGCAGAGGCTACAAGCTAATGCCAACATGTCTGGATTTTACATGGTAATGGTGATCGAAACTCAGATCCCCATGTTTTTTGCAACAAGCATTTAATCCACGGAGCCATCTCCTCAGCCCCTGAAGGTTCATTTTTATCTAATTCACTTATATATTCTACAGTTTTCTACCTTTCAGAACTAGTCACAGAACAGACACTGATCAATGTCCTACCTAATGCACAGCTGTTCACAGAATGCACATGATAAACTTTAAGCATCAGTGTTTTGATTCTCGAGCAGTATTCTCTTTCTAAATTTCTAACAGACTCCTTACCTCATATTTTCATAGCAGCTATAACAGTTAATAATGTTTAAAGGAATTCAAGATTTGGAAGCATTTGTTTCAAGTATTTTGAATGAGTTACATTTTTTTGGTGAAATGCAAAGTGTCTTGTATATATATAATATGCACTAAACACTAGGTATCGAAATGCCCATAAAATGAAGATTTATAAATTTTATACATTTTTAAAACTTTTCTTATATGAGCATGTTAGAGTGCATATTCTTTTTAAGAGAATCTCATCTGCTTGATTTGGCTGTTAAAGTCCAAAGATAAAAGTAAAAGCAAATAGATCAGTGTAACAGCTGTGATCTCAGCAGACCACCAGAAACTGCCCAGTTCTGGCCTCCCTCTGGCAAAGGGACTGAAAACATGGGGGAGTGCCTGAGAGTACCTGGACCCTTCCTCCAAGTGGTGGTGAGCTTCCCATAATTGAGCCATACCCATCCCCCTACCTGGGATTTCATGAGGCCCCTCCCAAGGCCCCAGAGCAGATCTGGGTTTGGAAGGCTAAGGCTGAGATCCTAGCAGATGATCTGAGAGAGTGGGTTTAAACCTCCATTGGTGTAGCAGTTCTGATCTCCTACCACAGGAGAGTGCCGAGTTCTGGCCTCCCTCTGCCCCCCCCCCTCTGGCATAGGGCTGAGAATGCAGAGAAATTCCTGAGAGCACCCAGACACTGCTTCCACCTGGTTAAGGAAGCCTGAGTGTACCTGATTGGAACCTGAATTGGGCTTCTGTGGATACTCCTGAATCTGAGCTGATCTGAAGCCATCAGTTCCCTCCAAATTAAATCTGAGAGACCCTGAACCCTGTATGAACCACCTTTACATAACCAATATAAAAAGGATCTAGGCACCCTGATAATACAAACAGAAGCATACTTCAACTTAATTCTCATATCAGAATCATAAACAAAAAAAGAAATTCATATGCCAAAATCACAATGGAAGAATAATAAAATGGAAAGTCAAAACACTATGTCCCCATCAAACTCCACGTATCCTATAGAAGAGTTCTACAGAAAGAAGCCTAACCCAGGACACTGAATTTAAAAGAACAATCATAAACATGATCAAGAAATTCAATGAATTTAAAGAACACAAGAACAAACAAAAGAGCTAAAAGAAGACAGGGATAAACTTCTAAATGAATTCACAAAAGAGATAAAAACATTGAAGAAAACTCAGGCAGAAATGAAGAAGGAAGTGCAAAACTCGGTAAGCCAACTTGAATCAACAGGGGAAAGTCTCACTGCTAGAATGAATGAAATGGAAAACAGAATATCAACACTGAAGGATAAAGTTGAAGAACTGGACCACTCAAGCAAAGATTATGGAAAAATTTTAAAAACACAGGAATGGAATATGCAAAAGATGTGGGACACTATGAAAAGATGAAATCTACAGATCATAGGAATAGAGGAAGGAGAAGAACTTCAGGTTAATGGTATTGACCAGATCTTAAACAGGATTGTAGAAGAGAATTTCCTGAAATTAAGGAAAGACATCCCAATACAAATAGAGGAAGCACATAGAACACCAAATAGACAGGATCAGAAAAAAAAAAAAAACTCCCCACAACATATCATAGTAAAAAAGCTAAAAGTACAGAACAAAGAGAAAATACTGAAAGCAGCAAAAGAAAAACAAGTCACATATAAAGAAAAGCCCATCAGAATTACAACTGACTTATCAATGCAAACTATGAAAGCCAAAAGAGCCTGGACCAAGGTATTTACAGTTCTACATGACAATAGATGCCAGCCCAGAATACTTTACTCAGCAAAAATATCTATTACAGTTGAGGGGGAAAGAAAAATCTTCCATGACATGAATAGCATGAAAAAATACATGTCCACAAAACCCACCCTTCAAAGAATACTTGAAGCAATTCAGAGAACTGAGAGAAAAACAACAATACTCCAGGGGCAACAAAAGAAAATAAATAAAGGCATAATTGAGGAAAAACATAATTAGACAAAGTATACAAACAGTAATCAAAATGATGGCAAACAATACACATCTTTCAATAATAATTTTAAATATCGATGGACTGAACTCCCCAGTCAAACAACACAGGTTAAGTGAATGGATTAAGAAATAAAATCCATCTCTTTGCTGTCTGCAAGAAACCCATCTCACCTTCAACGACAGGTACTATCTTAAGGTAAAAGGATGGAAAAGAATATTCCAAGCAAATGGCACTAAGAAACAGGCAGGGGTTGCAATTCTAATATCTCACAAAATAGACTTCAAAATAAAACTAATCAGAAGAGATGAGGGTCACTTCGTTCTGATCAAAGGAACAGTTAACTGAGAAGAAATTATAATCCTTAACATATATGCACCAAACTCTGGTGCACCTAAATTTATAAAAATGACACTACAAGACTTTAAGACACCGATTAACCCCAATCATTAATAGTATGGAACTAAAATATCCCACTGTCTCCATTAGAGAGATCAACTGGACAAAGAATAAACAGAGATGTCTAAATTAATGATACCATACATCAAATGGACCTAACAGACATCTCTCGAATATTCTACCCAAGCACCAAAGAAAACACTTTCTACTCAGCACCCCATGGAACTTTTTCTGAAATTGACCATATCTGGGGCACAAAAAAATTTTCAAAAAATACAAAGATTTGAAATAATTCCATGCTTTCTATCAGACCACAGTGCAATAAACCTTATAATCACTGGACCAAACCCTAGTCACTTCGTGAACTCATGGTAGTTAAACAACAGACTCCTAAACAGTGAGTGTGTCAAAGGAGAATTCAGAAAGAAATAAAAGAATTCCTGGAATTCAATGAAAAGGACAATACAACAC
>NW_008353490.1:3572097-3582911 GCF_000622305.1 Nannospalax galili
TAGAAATAGTCCAAATAAATGACCAACGCTGCAACTTAAGACACTGGAAAGGCAAAAACAAATGAAACCCAAACCCAGCAGAACAGAAGAAATGAAATAACAAAAATTAGAGCAGAAGTTAATGAAATAGAAATAAAGAAAACAATACAAAGTATCAATGAATCTAAGAACCGTTTCTTTGAAAAGCTAAACAAGATAGACAGAACCTTAGCCCAGTTAACCAAAAGAAAGAAAAGGCAAATCCAAATCAACAAAATCAGAGATGAAAGGGGAAGCATCACAACAGACACCCATTATAAGGCAATATTCTAAAAGCCTATATGCTACTAAATTTGAAAATTAAAAAAAAAATGAATGGCTATCTAAAATTATGGGAACCACCAAAGTTTAATCAAGAAAAGATCAACAGTTTAAACAGACCTATATCATATAAGGCAATTGAAACAGTAATACAAAGCCTCCCAACTAAAAAGAAGCCAAAGCCCAGATGGATTTACAGCAGAATTCTACCAGACATTTAAAGAAGACTTCCAACCAATACTACATAAATTTTTTCAAAACCATAGAAACAGAGGGAGAACTCCCAAATTCCTTCTATGAAACCAGCATCACTCTAATACCCAAACCAGGTAAAGACACAACCAAAAAAGAAAACTATAGGCCCATATCCTTAATGAACATGGATGCAAAAATTCTCAACAGAATACTTGCAAACCACATACAGATGTACATCAAAAAGATCATTCACCATGGTCAAGTAGGTTTTATTCCAGAGATGCACTGATGATTCTATATATGCAAGTCAATAAATGTCATTAATCATATAAATGGACCCAAAGACAAAAACCACATATCATCTCAATAGATGCAGTAATGGCTTTTAACAAAATTCAGCATGCATTTATGTTCAAAGTCCTAGAGGGAATTGGACTGGAGGGAACATACCTCAACATAATTAAAGCTATATACAACAAACCCACAGCCAACATCATTCTAAATGGAGAAAAACTGGAAGCATTCCCATTAAAATCAGGAACCAGACAAGGATGTCCACTATCTCCACTCCTTTTCATCATAGTCCTTGAAACTCTTGTTATAGCAATAAGAGAATGAAATTAAAGAGTACTTACTGAAAAGGAAGAGGTCAAACTATCACTTTTTGCAGATGATAATGATACTATACCTAAGACATTCCAAAGTTCCACCAGAAAACTCCTAGAACTGATCAACACTTTCAGTATAGTGGAAGGTTATAAAAATAAATCTTCAAAAATCAGTGGCCTTTTATTTTTTTATTTTTATTTTATATGTATGAGTGTATTGCCTGCATGTAGGTAAGTGCACCTGTGTTGTGCAATGTCCACAGAAGACAGACAAGGACATCGGATCCCCTGGAACTAGAGTTGCAGGTAGTTGTTGGCTGCCATGTGGGTACTGGGATTTGAACCCAGGTCTTCTAAAAGAACAACCAGTGTTCTTAAACACTGAGCCATCTCTCCAGCCCCATGTAGCCTTTTTATATGCCAATAACAAGCAATTTGACAAAGAATACAGGGAAATGCTCCCATTAATAATTGCTACAAAAAATAAAATAAAATATCTTGGAATAAATCTCACCAAAGATACCAAAGATCTCTACAATGAAAATATTAAAGAAAGAGTTTGAGGAAGGCACCAGGAGATGGAAGGACCTCCCATGTTTGTGGATTGGAAGAATTAGTATTGTGAAAATGACCATCCTACCAAAAGCAATATATAGATTCAATGCGATCCCAATCAAAATCCCCATGACATATTTCACAGAATTAGAAAGAAGCCATCCTAAATTCGTATGGAAGCACAAAAGAACCCTGGATAGCCAAAGGAACCCTGAGCACAAAGAGCAACTCTAGGGTATTACTATACCAGATCTCAAAGTATACTACAGAGCCATAGTCATAAAAACAGCATGGTACTGGCAAAAAATGGACACATAGATCAATGGAACATCTTTGAAGACCCAAACCCGAGTACACACAATTTCAGCCACCTGATATTCGACAAAAATGCCAAGAACACACAATGGAGGAAAGACAGCATCTTCAACAGATGGTGTTGGCAAAACTGGATCTCCACCTGTGGAAGAATAAAAATAGATCCTTACCTATCATCTTGCACAAAATGCAACTCCAAATGAATCAAAGACCTCAACAGGAAACTAGAAACCCTGAAACTGTTAGAAGAAAATATTGGCAGTAATTTACAAGCTATAGGAGTGGAAAAGGATTTTCTAAACCAGACAGAATTTGCTCAAGAATTAAGGTCAGCAATCAACAAATGGAATCTCATTAAACTAAAAGTTTCTGTACAGCAAAAGAAACAATAAAAAAGTGAAGAGTAAACCCACAGAGTGGGAAAAAAATCACCAGTGACACATCTGTCAGAGGTTTAACATCCAGAGTATATAAAGAACTCAAAAAACAAAGAATTGAGAAACCAATGACCCAATGAAACGATGGGCTAAAGATCTAAACAGAGAGTTCTCAAAGGAAGAAATAAAGATGGCTAAGAAATATCTCAACAAGTGTTCAACACTGTTAGTAATTAGGGAAATGCAAACTAGAACCACCCTAAGGTATCACTTTACCCCAATCTGACTGGCTAGGATCAAGAGAACAAATGATACCAAATGCTGGCAAGGATGTGGAGAAAGGGGAACACTCATTCACTGCTGGTGGGATTGCAAACTCGTGCAACCTCTATGGAAAACAGTGTGGAGAACTCTTACAAAACTAAAAATGATCATACCACATGACCCAGTTATACCACTCCTAGGTATATACCCAAAGGACTCATCCCATTATAGAGGTACTTGTTCAACCATGTTGTTGCTAAGAGATGAAAATAATAGCTAAGAGATGAAAGCAACCTAAGTGCCCCTCAACTGACTAGTGGTTAACAAAAATGTGGTATATTTACACACAGAGTTCTATTTAGCAGTAAAGAAAGATGAAATATTGAAATTTGAAGGTAAATGGATGGATCTAGAAACTGTTATACTAAGTGAAGTAACAGATTCAAAAAAACAAATGACGTATGTTCTCCCTCATATGTGGATCCTAGCACCAAATCCTTTTAAATTCTGTGTCCTTTTAATAAGATGAGGCTGTGCAGCAGTCTCTACTGCATGAAATAACTACCATTATCACAACTACATCTGTGCCTGATCACTAAACATCATCACAATTGGACTTGTTGATGGTTGTGCTCATTCATTAAAGGAGGGCCAAGTAGGGTCATTGGACCCTCACCAGAGTATTCAGCCACTCTTCCCAGCCAACTGTATGTAACTTGGCCCTAATCAAACATGGCCTCTGGGATTTGGGGAGGGCTAATGTGTACAATCTAGGGAAGGCTAGGGAGAAAAGGAATGACCCATGCAGGGTAAAAGCTTTCCAGTTGCGCATACCCTCAGGTTGTAAATACACCTCGGAAATCTCAGTAAGTAAGTAAGTTATTTTGGTAAGTAAGCTCAGTAAATTCACTGGTTTCCCAGTAAAATTTTAGTCAAACATTGGCTTGACACTAACACCTTAAAATGGAAAAAGTGTTGTTTAGCATTCACAGGAAAAGAATTCTCATAACAGATGGAAAATTTCTTAATGCTACTATGTCTCATCAGTATTAAAAAAAAATGAGAATATAAAAGATGTTAAAAAGATATGGAAATGGAGATATTTTTCAAAATAGAACAAAATGAGAAACCCTAAGCAAGTGATGAAGGTCTGTGTAGTTTGTTATGACATATAAAGGGTGAGACAAAAATACACATAATCTCAAATTTTCTAAGGTTTAGTCAACTAGTTTAACAAACAAAATATAAATCTAAGGTTTATCTGAGAATATTTGTTTTTTTTACCCAAGGTTTATCTACATAGCACATCCTAATTAAAAGTACCAGACTGGTGGAACTAATCTTATTGAATGTTTAACAGCCATACTTTGAGGCCTATACTAATCTGATCAGAGGAACTTAAAGGACTGTTTTTGCCCCTTCCCCTCAATGTCGACTAAGTTCCAAGGGACTATGGAACATCTCTCAAAATGTCCTGTACCTGTGGAGTGTCCATGCTACAAAGAGGAGGGTCAAGTCAGAGGAAATATATTGAGGAAGCATCAAACTTGAGTGAAGCTAGCCATGGCCGAGCAGTTCCTTAGACTTCACAAAGAGAGTGAGAAAGAGAGAGAGAGAAAGAAATAGACAGAGGGAGGGAGAGGGGGAGGGAGGGAGGGAGGGAAGGAAGGAATGGAGGGAGGGAGGGAAGGAAGGAAAGAAAGAGAAAGGAACAAAGAGAGAGAAAGAGAAATACAGAAAAAGAAAGAGAGAGAGAAAGAAAGAAAGAAAGAAAGAAAGAAAGAAAGAAGGAAGGAAAGAAAGGAAAGAAAGAAAACAAAGTTGTCAGAAAAAGTGATGGCAAATATGGGAGGTGTTTGAGGGGAGAGAGTTGGTGTGGATTTGATCAATACACCTTATATGAATGTATGAAATTCTCAATAAAGATTTTTTTTTTATTTAAGGGAAAAGAAAGGTAAAAGCGCACAGCTGAAAGTTCATGCCTTTAATCCCAGGACTCAGGAGCCAGAGGCAGGTGGATCTCTGTGAGTTCAAGGCCACCCTGACCTACATAGTGAGTTCCAGGCCAGCTGAGGCTAAAGGGAGACCCTCTCTCAAAAAAAAAGTAAAAGCAAACAAGCTAAATATATTGTTTGTTTTGTATGAAATTTGTCCTTGAACTTCTTTACAGAGTTTTGTTTTTAATTATACAAACTTCAGTCAACTGAAATGTACAGATTTATATGGATTGTTTAAAACCAATAATCACATATGGTAACTACAAAGGGAAAATTTCTGATATTGAATATAGGGTCCTTTTGCTGATATATTAAATCAAAAGTGAGGGTTTTTACTGGATTAGCAGGTAGATGATAAAACTTTCAATCTTAGTAGCTAGTTATCTCTTTTCAGATTTCAACTAAAATTGATCTCAGAGTCCAACTAAGGAAAAAATTAAAGTTGTAGCTGAGTATAGCTCTGTGTGTGTGTGTGTGTGTATTTTCAACATATATATTTTAAAAGAAATGATGGAATTGTAAATATAACTTTTAGAATACTGAAAAATATTAATTAGGTTTGGCAAGATGGCTCAACAGGTAAGGGAACTTGTCACATAAGCCTAGTGTTCTGTATTCAATCCCCAAAACACACTGGAAAAAGAGAATCAACACTTTAAAGCTGTCTTTTGACTTCCACAAGCACTCTATAGCATAAGAACGACCACACACATTACACACATACCCACAATGAAGATAATAAAAATATTAACTTAGGGAAGTGATGAGTGGACCAGAGAAGGGTTAGTGGGAATAGTAAGGTGAATGTATTAAAATACATTGTAAGAAATTCTCAAAGAATACAAATATTTCATTAAAACTATTAACAAAATAATTTTCATATATGGTTAGCTGGGTGGATGAGTACTGATGTACTGTATATTTTAGAACTCCTGGAATTGCTCTCAATTAATTAAAGTAGAAAAAAATCAAAAGAAAGAAGAGTCCCTCTCCATCTTGAACCTATTGTGACCTTGTTTGAAACTCTAAAACTAATAAAATAAATACAACAAAATAAGTGATTCAAAGGTGTGGTAAAAGCAAATGAAGGTTAAGTGATAGCTCTAAGGTCAGGGCTCTAAAAATGAAGACACTGGATGGGCATGGAGCCTGCTGTTTGAGAAGCTGCTGATAGAAGTACCTTGACTTACCTAATGATTTCAGTGCAGTGACTTCTTTGATGGTAGCCGCGATGCTGTTGTGTTATGATGAAGAGTAAGTTCATAATTAAATGAAAGCCAATTCCATTTTAATACTTTCAAAATAACCAACTTTGAATCATGTATTTCTTCTATATACTGATCTGAACATATCTCAATGGTTTGAAAGTTGACTTCTTTATATGTATTTTTATTAAGCTCTTTCCATCAGTGTCATCTTTGGTAACTATTATGCTAGGGAGTCTGGGGTGTGGTTACAGGGGTTTTATCTGAAGGAATGATATTTCTCTGTATCATATCATTAGTCTTCATAATAGATCTCTCACTTATTCATTTAATCATAGGATATTAAAGAGTTTAGTTATGACAGATTCTGATTAAAAAGCTAATTATTTAAAGTTGGAAATGATAGTGTGTGGAGAAGGCAGAACGATGAGGAATTCAAGGTCAGTCTAGCTATGTAGAGAGTTTGAAGACAGCCTAAACAATGTGAGATCCTGTCTCAAAAAAGCTAATTATTTAAAAATGCTACATTTTGAAGAGATTTATAAAACAAAACTTTTATTTTTCATGATATGTAAACATGAATCAATACTGTTAGGCTATTTGCCTTTCTCTCCCCAGAGAGAGGTCAATGGTTCTGAATAATTGACCTCAAAAGTTCATTTCATCCAACTTCCTGGTCCCTCCAAAAGACCATTCCTTGTGGGTAATATAGAGAAATACAGGGTGCTACTGAATGAACAGTCATGGAAAAATAAATAATGGGTAGCATCTTAAGATGGATAGTTACTGTTCTTTATCTGTTAGTGACATCCACCACAGAATAAATTTATCTATCAATTAATAATTTTATTGAATTTTGTGATTTCTTTCCATAGATCTTAGTCATATTTAGACTCCTCCCTCATCTGTACCCCCTATAGCCTGTCCACAGGATTTAATGCATTCTGTCATATATGTTAAAGCCAATCAAGTCAAGTTTGAATACCCAGGTGTTGCTCTCTGTGAGTTCATCCACTGGAGCCTGGTCAGCCTATCTAGTATCACTCCTTTAAAAAAGATCAACTCTCCCTCACTCAGAAGTGATCAGTTGTCAATAATACCTCAGCTAAGGTTGGGGCATAATGCCCATTTCCCCAGCTCGATGCTGTTTTTTGTTTAATTGAGTTTGCATGGGTTTTGTGCATGCCATCACAATTGCTGTAAGTTCATATGATCAATTTCCAAGGAACCTGGAAGAATCTGTTTCCCCATGGTCATGCACCAACCCTGGCTCTTGCAATCTTTCCACCACAACCTCCCCTTCTGCAATGGTCCCTGAGACTTGGGTGGGTGAGTAAAAGTCCTATCCAGGGACATACACTATGCAGTCTCTTTTTCTCTACATTTTGACCAATTGTGGCCTTCTATCTTCATTACCCTCTGATGCATGAGGAACCTTCACTGGTAAGAATTGAGAGATACATTTGTATTCTCTCTAACCCTTATTCCATAATGTTTTTTGAGTCTTAGGTATAGAAGTTCCATTGTAGATGTGTCCTTTAGGTCTAGGCATATCACATATACCCATTCTCTGTGTGTGACATGGTGTAGTATTCTATAATAGTCTTCCTCTGTTACAAAAAGAAAATTCTTTGATGATTTGTGACTGGTATACTTGTCTGTAAATATAAGGATCCATATTTAGTATACAGTAAGAAATTATGTACGTCTAGGGATGTGACATATGTAGGGTTTTTTCCTAGGCTCTATGACCTCTCCAGCGATGTGTATTTGACAATGTTTACAGTGCCATACATGAGTTCTCTCATTAAGTAGGCTTTAAGTTCAATTAGATAATTGTTAATATTTAAAGATATCTCTGAAATAATAAACTAGGAGAGAAAATGTGTTCCCATGGAGTCCTGCTGTGATTTCATAAGTGCTGGTCCATGGAGACCATCTATTATATTCCGTATAATGGTGCTTACTAATTTTCTTTGGACATGAAGTGAAAATGGGGGCCACTTAGTCACTGGTGTAACATTAAGTAATTAAGGAATAATCCACATAGCAAATAAAAATTATTCTATTAGAAAAGTAATCTTGAAAATAGCCCAATTTAATAAGAGCAGATGAAACATTTTAATTCTATAGAAATTTATTTCTAGAAACATTGATTTGAATTACGAATATAAGATTAATCCATGTGTCTTTTGGTTAAAATTTCAGTGGTTGTTAGTTTATATTATTTTACTAAAAATAATTATAACAATAGCTACTTGTCTATCAATTAAACTCCAAGGATGCCATATCCCTATACAAATGTAATTTCTTATTATGTGCTAAATATGGATCATTATATTTTCAGACAAGTATGTCAGTCACCTCTAATCAAAGAAGCTTCTCTTGTAACAGATGGTGACTGTTGCAGTGTTCCACAGCTGGTCACATTCAGTGATTGTCTGTGAAATGCCAAATCCTAGGTGACACATCTACAATGAAACCTCCACATTTAAGGCTCATTGAACATACAAGAATGAGGGACAGAGAGAATACTAATGCCTCTCTCCCTCTCATCAATGAAGCTCCCCCATGCAACAGAGGTCCATGAACACAAAAGGACACAGATGGCCAAAGCATAGAGAATAAGAGTCAGCATAGTATGGGTCCTAGGATGGAAATTCTAAGTCTGGAATTTATCAAGGAGTTGATATGATAAGTGGATTTCTATGTATATTAAATATATAAAGATACTTATCCAGGATCATTGCTGACTTTGCTTTCATCACAGGACCCAAATCACAAAGCTGGATCACAAGAATATACAAAGTCATTTTCCTGTCTGGCTTCAGACCTAGAAAAAAGAAGCAAGTACATGTGATTTACTCCGTTCACCTCAGGCTTTTGTCACCATGGTCTGCACTCCTTGTTTAGCCCTCAGATGATTATCAAAGGTTTAAGGTGAAGACAAGGGTCCTGAGGAAATGGAGTTCCAACCATTCACATTGTGTCTCAACTCTTTCTCACCAGGTTCCATGGTGATCACATAGAAACTTTAAAGACCTGAATAAGGCTAAAGAAGGAAGAGATGCCTTGAGAAAGGGCACAGATCTTAGCAGACTGCCTGAGAGTGCCTGGATCCTGCCTCCACATGGTGATGAACTTCGCCAAACTGCCCCATGCCCATTCCTCTACACTGGGACCACCTGTAGTCAGTCCCACCACCCCAGGTCTAGGATTCTCTGCCCTTTAGGAGGGGCCCAGAAATTTTCAGACTTCCTGTAAGTGCCTAAATTGTACCTCCCCTTAGCAAGTTTCCCAAATTTTGCTGTGACTGCTTGCTAGTAGGAGCCCAGGCCTGAGGAGAAAGCCTGAGAATACCTGACTGGTGCTTAACTTGGGCCTCTGAGGGAGCTCTTGAGTAGCTGGACTGAAGACTTCTGATGCCTCCAACATAAAATAAAAAGAGAGAATGTGAAGCCTAGACCAACCAGTTTTACAGACCTAAGTAGACAACCAAGGCACACCAAAAATACAAACAGAAGCAGATTTCAAGTCAACAAAGAAAGACTTGAGTTTTATACCAGAATCACAATTAACAAAAGAAATCCACATGTCAAAATCACAATGGAAAAGCAAAATATGTTTCCACCAAGTACCACAAGTTCTATAAAAGAGTTCTACAAAGAGAACCCTGTAGAGATAAACCAGGACACAGAATTTAAAAGAACAATCACAAACATTATCAAAGAATTCAATGAATTTAAAGAGCACACAAACAAACAAATGAAAGAACTAAAAGAATTCACAAACAACATAGAGATATTGAAGAAAACTCAGGCTGAAATGAAGATGGAAGAGAAACACTCAAAAATACAATTTAAAATAACAGGAGAAAGCCTAATCAGTACAATGAATGAAATGGAGAACAGAATATCAAGACTAGATGATAAATTCAAAGAAATGGACTTTTCAGGAAAAGATTATGAAAAACTTTTAAAATCAAAGGAATGGAATATGCAGGAAATGTGGGACACCTTGAAAAGACCAAATTTACTCATCGGAGGCAGAGAGGAAGGAGAAGAATTTCAGATTAATGGTAGTGACCAGATCTTAAACAGGATTGTAGAAGAGAATTTCCTAAAATTAATGAAAGACATGCCCATACAAAGACAAGAAGCACATACAACACCAGATAGACAGGACCAGAAAGGAAACTCCCTATGGCACATCACAGTAAAAACACTAAACATACAGAACTAAGAGAGAATATTGGAAACTCCAAAACA
Organism: Nannospalax galili; assembly: GCF_000622305.1. Taxonomy (NCBI): domain Eukaryota; kingdom Metazoa; phylum Chordata; class Mammalia; order Rodentia; family Spalacidae; genus Nannospalax; species Nannospalax galili. The sequence goes on from NW_008353490.1 coordinate 3,582,182, forward strand.
AAAACGACAACTCACATATAAAGGAAAACCCATCAGAATTACAGCTGACTTTTCAGTGCAAACTATGAAAGCCAGAAGAGCCTGGACATATGTATTCCAAGTTCTAAGTGACCAAAGATGCCAACCCAGAAAACTTTACTCAGCAAAGATGTCTATTATAGTTGAAGGGGAAAGAAAAATCTTCCACGACATAAATAGGCTGAAAGAATTCGTGTCCAAAAAACCAGTACTTCAGAGAATTCTTAAAGCAATACAAAGAGCTGAAGAAAGGAATGACTATACCCAAAGGATAAGAGAAAGAAACTAAATGAAAGACAAGTGTGGGAATGGAGTCAGACCAAGAATGAAAACAGAAATTAAAATTACAGGAATAATTATTATTTCAATAATAGCTTTAAATATCAATGGACTGAACTCCCTGGTCAAAACATACAGGCTAGTTGAGTGGATTAAAAAACAAAATCAGACCTTAAGAAGGGAGATATGGATAAAAATTCGGTTAGATTAGGGGAGGGGGGAGGGAAGGGTATATGAGGAACCTAGGGGATAAGGAGAAAGAAGCAGTTCAACAGAGGTAGGATCATGGGAGCAAGGGTATTAGTAAGGAAGAAAGGGGAGGAAGTGCAGGCACCTTAAGTGGGAAAACCATGATAGAGGGGGGAGACAATGCAAGAGAGAAACAATGCCTAGCTAGTCACGAAAACCAGAGGGAACCATATTATTCCTACAA
>NW_008353490.1:3583913-3599231 GCF_000622305.1 Nannospalax galili
TGTAGACCAGGCTGGCCTTGAACTCACAAAGATCCATCTGCCTCTGCCTACCAAGTGTTGGGATTAAAGGCATGCACACCACGCCCAGCCAAGCCACTATATATTTAAAAAAAAAATCCCTCTTTTTGCTGTTTCTTTCAAAACTCACCTTACCCTCAAGGATAGGGACTACCTTAAGATGAAAGGATAGAAAAAATTTTCCAAGAAAATATAAAAACAGCAATTGCAATTCTAATATCTGACAAAATAGACTTCAAACTAAAACTAATAAGAAGAAATAAAGAGGGTTACTTCATTCTCATCAAAGGAAAAATTAACCAAGAAGATATTATAGTTATGCACATATATGCACCAAACTCTGGTACACCCAATTCATAAAAACAGTGCCACAGGACTTTAAGATATAGACTAATCCCAACTACTGATAGTATGGAATTTCAACTATCTCCATTAGACAGGTCAACTGGACAAAGAATAAATGAGAGACATCTGAATTAAATGATACCATGCATAAAATGGATCTAACAGATATCTACAGAATATTCTACCCAAGCACCAAAGAGTATACTTTCTAGTCAGCACCCCATGGAACCTTCTTTAAAGTTGATCGCATGCTGGAAAAAAGGAAAAAGTCAACAAATACAAAAAAATTGAAATAATCATATGCATTCTACCAAACCACAATGCAATAAAGCTTAAAATCAACACTGGAAGAAGCCCTAGTAAGTACATGAACTCATGGAGATTAAGCAACGCATTCCTGAATGATGAATGAGTCAAAGACAAATTTAAGAAAGAAATAAAAGTATTCCTGGAACTAAACAAAATGGATAATACAACACAACAAAAACTCTGGCACACTATAAAAGTGGTCCTAAGAGGGAAGTTTGTAGCTCTAAGCGCCTACAATAAAAAATCAGAAAGTACACAAATAAATGAGTTAACATTGAAACTTAAGTCTCTGGAAAGGCAAGAACAAATTAAACATGAACCTTGCAGATGAGAATAAATAACAAAAATCAGAGAAGAAATTAATGAAATAAAAATAAAGAAAATAATACATAGAATCAATGAAGCTAAGAGCTGGTTCTTTGAAAATCTAAATAAGATAGACAGACCCTTAGCTCAGTTACCCAAAAGAAAGAAAGCAATTTCAAATCAACAAAATCAGAGATGAAAGGGGAAACAATACAACACACAACAAAAAGATCCAGTACATTATAAGAAATACTTTAAAATCCTATGATCTATTAAATTTGAAAACCTAAAAGAAATGGATGGACATATAAAATTATGGGACCCGCCAACACTAAACCAAGAAGAGATAAACAATTTAAACAAAGAAATTATAACAGTAATACAAAACCTCCGAACTAAAAGAAGTCGAAGCCCAGATGAATTTACAGCAGAAATCTTCCAGACATTTAAAGAATATCTACAACCAATGCTACCTAAATTATTCAAAAACATAGAAACAGAGGAATAACTACCAAATTCCTTCTATGAAGCCAGCATCACTTTAATACCAAAACCAAGTAAAACACAACCAAAAATGAAAACTATAGACCCATATCTTAATGAACATAGATGCAAAAATTTTCAACAAATTACTTGCAAACTGCATCCAGAAACACATCAAAAAGATCATCCACCATGATCAAGTAGGATTTATTACAGGGATGCAGGGATGTTTCAATATAAGAAAGTCAATAAACATCACAAATCACATAAATGGACTCAAAGACAAAAATCACATGACCATCTCAAGACGCAAGTCTTTGACAAAATTCAGCATGCATTCATGTGACAAAAATTCTAAAGGGAAGTGGACTGCAAGAAACATACTTCACTGTAATTAATGCTATATATAACAAACCCACAGACAACATCATTCTAAATGGATAAAACCTGGAAGTATTCCATTAAAATCAGGAACCAGACAATGATGCCCACTATCCCCACACTTTTATAGTATAGTGCTTGAAAGTCTTGCTAGAACAATAAGACAAGAAAAGGAAATTAAAGGAGTATTAATTGGAAAAGAAGAGGTCAAATTATCCCTTTTTAGAGATGAAATAACATTATACCCAAGAGATCCCTAACTCCACTAGAAAACTCCTGGAATTGATTAACACTTTCAGTAAATTGACAAGTTACAAAATTAATCTACAAAAATCAGTAGTCTAAAAATCAGTAGTTTTTCTATATACCAGTAAAACAATCAGAGAAAGAATACAGGGAAACCCACTCACAATTACAAAAGAAAACTATCTTGGAATAAACCTGATCAAAGACTTTAAAGATTTCTACAATAAAAGTTTTTAAATATTTAAAGAAAGGGATTGAGGAAGACACGAGAAGATGGAAAGACCTCCCATACACATGGATTCGAAAAATTAATATTGCAAAAATGACCAGCCTACCGAAAGCAATATATAGATTCAATGCAATCCCAATCAAAATCCCCATGACATACTTCAAAGAATTAGAAAAACATCATAAAATTCATATGGAACCCCAAAAGCCCCCAGATAGTCAAAGCAACCCTGAGCACAAAGAGCAATGCTGGGGTAATTACTATACCAGATCTCAAACTATATTACAGAGCTATAGTCATAAAAACTGCATGGGACAAAAATAAACATATATATCAATGGAACATAATTCAAGGCCCAAACATACATACGTGCAGTTTGATCCACTTGATCTTTGACAAAGGTGCCAAGAACACACAGTGGAGGTAACAAATGGTTTTGACAAAACAGGATCTCCATCTGCAGATGAATGAAACTAGACCCTTTTTTTTTCACTTTCTGAAAAGTAAACTCCAAATACATCAAAGACCTCAATGTTAAACTTGAAATTTTGAAACTTAGAAGAAAACATTGGCAGTAACCCACAAGATACGGGTGTATGAATGTACTTTATAAATCAGACACCAGTTGCTCAGGAATTAAAGTCAACAATTAAAAAGTGGGACCTCATTAAACCAAAAAGCTTCTTCACAGCAAAAGAAACAACCAAGAAAGGGAAGAGAAAACCCAAAAAATGAGAGAAAATCTTTACCAGTGTGACTCAAAAAACCAAGAATTAAGAAAACAAATGATCCAATTAAAGATGGGCTAAAGATCTAAGAGAGTTCTCAAAGGAAGAGATATAGTTAAGAAATATCTTAAAAAGTGTTCAACATCGTTAGTAATTAGGGATGTGCAAATTAAATTCACCTTAAGATTTCATCTTACCCAGTCAGACTTGCTAAGACCAAGAGAACAAATGCTGGCAAGGATGTGAAGAAAGGGGAATGCTCATTCACCACTGATGGGATTGCAAATCATGCAACCCCTATGGAAAGTAGTGTGGAGAACTAAAAATGAACCTACCATATGACCAGGTTATACCACTCCTTGGCATGTACTCAAAGCACTCAACCTATTGCAGAGATAGTTATAGAATCGTGTTTGTTGCTGTTCTTTTCACAATAGTTAAGAGATGGAAGCAACCTAAGTGTCCCTCAACTGATGAGTTGATTATGAAAATGTGGTATATTTACACAGTGGAATTATACAGCAGTGAAAAAGATGAAATTTGCAGGTTAATGGGTAGAACTAAGTGAAGTTAGTTCACTTAGATGCAGAAAAAGAAATGAATGTATGTTCTCCCTCATTTGTGGATCCTAGAACCAAATCCTAGATCCATTTGTGGATCCTAGAACCAAAGAAGTTTCTTTTCCAATAGACATATTATTACAGAATTCTACAACTGGTCACACACAGAGCTTGTCTATGAATTGCCCAAGTCTAAATGGCACATCTATGATGCAACCTCCACACCTAACCTCTACAACAAAGAACAAGTGATGAAGAGAACACTAATGCATCTTTCAGTTCTCATCAATGAAACTCCCTCATGCAGCAGAGGGCCAGGAACACAAAAGGTCACAAATGACAAAAAGGTAGAGAATATGAGTCTACAGAGTGTGGGTCCTTGGACAGGACTCATATTAAAATCCACCCCCCTAGGGCTTGGGGACCATTGTAGAAGAGGAGGCAGGAGGGTTGTAAGAATCAGGAAGGAGATGCATGACCATATAGAAATAGAGTCCTACAAGTTCTTGGGACCTTGCTGATATGAACCTACAGCAATGGTGTCAGCATGCACAAGACCCAGGCAAACTCAAACAGACAAAAACCCAGCACAGAACAGTGAAAATGGACAGTAGGCCCCAATATTATTTGAATCATTGGCAGCTGGTTAATGCTGGGTGAGGAAGAACTGATATTCTTAAAGGGAAGGACTGTAGGTAGGCTGAGTAGATCCCAGTAGATGAATTTGCACTGAAGGTCATCTGGGGACACTAACTTGACATGATAGACCTTAATACAAATGACAGGATGTATGGATTCCAGTGGGGGCCTATGGGAGGGTGCCATTGGGGAAGGGGGTATAAAGATTATTAAGATGTTCTGTATGAAATACACAAAAATTCAATAAAAACTTAAAAAAGAATAATGCGAGTATATTACTAAAACTGCTACAGCATACTTTCAAAATAAGTTATATATTATTAGATGTTACTACAATTGTATGCATTCTTTTAGTAGCCACCCTAAGAAACAGCATTTCAGAAGTTGAACACAATAACCATACTAGGATTTTGGATTTTATGCTCTTCTACATATGACATGTGTATTTAAGAATCTTAATTTCCATTATGAAAACATATCATATTAATTATTTAGATATAAGAAACAAAGCACTTGGATAGCTCAGTACTTTACTAGAAAAGTTATCAACTGATTCCACAAAAAAACACAACTTTTACTTATAAGCAAAAATTGAAAAAAATTCTGAATGGGAGAAACTAAAAAAAAAAAGTAGAGGTAAGCAGCAGAAGCAATGCAAATGTCATGAATAAGACATAAATAAGACAGGGTATAGAAAGAGTGAGACAGAGATTGAGGGAGCATAAAGAAATTGAAAGAACACAGAGGGACACATACACACAGAGGAGACACAAAGACTTAGAGAAGCATAAACAGAGACAACAGAAACAAGGATGAAAGAGTTTCCTAATATTCAAAAGGTATGAGGAGCAGATTCAGGAAAGACTATACAACCAAAGGCCTTACTCCTTTCCTTTCGGGGCCAGCAACAGTCATTTTTATGTAAAAGACAATTCCATGAAATGGACAGTGAAATCTAAATGAAAAATCAAAAAAAGCAAATTCACATAGAGCCCAATTGCTGTACCAGGTAAGGCACTAGGCAAAACATTTAGACAAGTCCAATTCTTACATTTTCACTTTTCATTCATTTTACAATCCATTCTCCCAAATGATTGTTGTGGTTTAGGTGTGGTTTGCCCTAAAATGGTTTGTGTGCTACAAGTACCTGCCAGGTCTTGGGGTGGGACCTTTGTGGAAAGTAATACAGTCACAGGGAAAGTAACACAGTCAGTGCTATCTGAAAAGAGCCAGGAGTTATACAGGAGTGGATCCATCCTTTCTCTGGCTCTTTATCACTGTGTGGCTTCTTTGTGATTCCTTATTTGCACATGTGACCCTTCTTCACTCCTCCAGATCTCCTTCACATCCACAAAAACTGTAACATAGCCAGAGGCAGCAGCATGTTGTCTGGACTTTCTAGTCACCATACTCATGAACTAAATAAAGTTCTCAGTCTCAAGTTTTGTTATAAGCAAAACAAAATGAACTAAGACAATGATGCCAGAGTATTCAGTTTGTTTTCAGAAGTTTATTCAATACAGATTCCGTATATTTTAAGAATACAAAATAAAACTTAAAGAGAGCCTAGGTAATCATATTAGTGAAGTCATTTGATAATAGAAATATATAGGATGTTGTATCTTATTACATACAGAATTACATTAAATTTAAAATTAAGAAGAGGACAAGAACTTGAGTGGGAGTGGGAGGGTGGAGGGAAGACTCATGGAGGAGAGATGAAAGGGTAAAAAACGGTGTGAATACAGTACTCATGTAACACGTTCTCAGAAAATAAAGGAAATTAGGTTAAATAAGCACTCTGATTTTGTTATTTTTAAAAGTTCTTTTCTAAAGATTTAAGTTCCTTTACTTTTCACTTTAAAATTCACAATCACCTCCTCAATTTCTAGAATTTTACAAGGATGCTACAGATTTATAGATGAGTTTGGCATGTTGCAAACACTGTGTTCCAATGTGTGAGTGTGTTGAGTCTCTGCAGTTACTGTGATCTTTCTGAATTTCTGTCCAGAAAGCTCTCTAGTTTTCTCTCCAGCCCATCTTATGCTTTCTTCCTTCAATTTATTGTTAGGAAACATATTACTTTATGCTCTTCTGATTTTTTTTCTTACACTAAATGATTAAACTTTTTTTTAGTTTTACGTGTGTGTGTGTGTGTGTGTGTGTGTGTGTGTGTGTGTGTACCTGTGTGCCTCTCTGTGTATGTGTGAATGTACGTTAAGTCTGTGGATTGTCTGCAGAGCTGCAGAGACCAGAGAGGTTCAGAGGATCCCCTGGAGCTGGACTTATAGGCTGTTGTAAACTGCCTGGGGTGGGTGCTGGGAATAGATCTCTGATCCTCTGAAAGAGCAGCAAAGTACTCTCTGCTACTGAACCATCTCTCCGGCCTCTCAGATAATCTTTGATAATGTAAATATACTTTATTATATCTCACTGATATGTAAGATTACTGATTACTTTTCTGCTCTAGTGTCATATGCACTAAAAAACTAGTCAATAGGGATGAAGCATCAAGGTGAGTACCAACTGGAATTTCCATGGTCTAAAACCCAAGTATATAGTGTCTTCAGTAATAATGGGATCTTACCATCAAGTTCTGGTGAGTAAACTAGAAAAATGGCAGTAGCCAGCAATGTTTAAGCATCTATGAGAGTCTCTTGGCCAACAACTTTGAAAGAGGAAACAAATTCCTGGCACTAGGCTTTTTATTTGATACCTGTGGTGCTTGGTAGGGGCATTGTCCCTCCCAATATAGTATAACTCCGTTTAAACACTTTTATATATGTATGAATTTGAAGAAGATTCTACGGTAGTAGATTTCCATATGACTTTTTCAAAAGGCTGTTAATGTCACCTATCCATCCCCATACCCCTTCTCTACTCTGCCCTCTCATCCCCTACCCAAGTTAACACTTCCTGTTACACTGTTTCCCTTTCCCCTCTACTATGATTGCATTTATTACCCCTCCCTTACTAGTTTCCTGACCTCTATGGGTTTTCAACAACTCTCCTGGCAAGAGATACCCACTGATGCAATAGTGACATGAATGTTGTTGGAATAATCAAACACTATTTGAATGGATTTAAGGCCTACTTACACAGGACGGAAGCCATATGTGGCACCATTACTGGAGCTAAAAAACTGTGGCTAGATAGATCATAGACACTAGAGAATTTCCTACTATGCTACCATCTCCTATTGATTTATAGTTTACACATACAGTAGTACATCTGTCTCTCAGTTCACATCAAAGAAGCTACTTTCTTCAGTAGATGGTGATTAACATGGAGACCCACGAAGGGTCAAGGTACAGAGAATAAGAGACTGTGGCATATTCAGCCCTAAATGAGACTTCTGTATCACACCTCCCTCCACAAGGCTCAGGGTGTGTTGCAGAAGATGGAATGGAACGATTGTAAGAGAGAGAAGCAGTGGATAACTAGAAGGAACCAGCGTTTTCTGGATACAACATGCCATTTGCACATATGAACTCACAGTGACTGTGAAAGCATTCACAAGACCTGTACAAGCTCAAGCCAGACAAAACTCCAACATGTAGGCACCAAGTCCCACACCTAGCTGGGGAGATATTTAATTGATAATATAAATTAAATAATTAATAAATGCTGGGAGAGGGAGAGTCAGTATTCTTTAAAGGTGTGGTCCATGGTAATTTGAACATACTCCAGAGGACAGACCCATTCCTAAGAGTATCTGGGGAACACAAATTGAGTTTAATTGGCTTACAAATAAAGAGGTCATGAAGTTGGAGGGGATAAGGATGTGGAGTGGATCTGAGAGGAGATAGGGGAAGGCAGTTAAATATGATCAAAATGAGTTCTATGATATTCTCCAAGAATCAATAAAATATGTTATATAAAATCTTGAAGAATTAATAAAAGTATTTTTAGAAATACACTTTTTAAATTATTTATTTAATAACCACAAGATTAGAATAAGCATTTCATTACAGCTTTAACATATTCAGTAACAATTTCCAGAACAAAGATACATCTCTTTCAAAAGTGGCTGTAAATTTTTAGGTTCACTGTTGAATTAATACAATTACACAATACTGAACTCAGTATAAACTCTATAAGCCATAAAATTGAATGAGGTTTTAGCCTTTAAAAAATATCTTCATTTCATTTTAGAATATACTGTTTCCTACAGAAAGACATTTTTAATGCTACTAACACTTAGATGTTTGCACATTCATCTCTAATCTCTATGTATCTGATTATTACTAGTAACAGTTGGTTACACTCGGATCCTTGGCATCTGAGTATGGATATAAAGTCATCAGGTGGATTTCAATGATGTTTATCACCTCTGCTAATTAACATGGAGTAAATTTTTATGCTTCTTCCTCAAATATAGCTCATTATTTTTACTTGCTGATTTTTGTGTGTGTATATCATACAGAACATCTTGGTCTTGTATCTTAAAATCTTGCAAAATTGTGATATTGGGAAGTTATAAGTTTTGCTTAGACATGTCTATATAAAGCATCTGCAAATGAAGCCATTTTCACTTCTTCCTTCAAAATCTCTTATTTCTTCATCTTGTAAAACCTAGAAACCCTACAATTCTGAGTAAAAATGGCTAGTGCAGAACCTTTACCTACTCCCTGTCTCAGTGAAGACCTATTCAGTCTGTCAACCTTGTGAATGATAATGAATGCTATTGGCTATAAATTTTTAGCAGCTGGTTTTCACAAGGTAAAGAAATTCCCTCCGTGTCTACTTTTTCTGAGAATTTTTATCATGTGAGGGTACTGAATTTAATAAAATGTTTTATTGGGGAGCTTGGGAATTAATTGTAGTGTTCTACATATTAAATGCTTATATTCACTCTACTGCCCAGGGAAGAGAGGAAGAAAATGAAGAAGCAGAGGGCAGAAAGGAGAGAAGACATAAACTCATCCCACCAGCTCAAGGGACAACCCCGGCTTCCCATCCAGGGACTGGGGGCCAGCTGTGGAGAATTGGCTGCAGAGAGTTAGCCATGGAGAGGGAGCTGTGGAGAGACAGCCATGGAGCGGGGAGCATTCGTTCCATCCTGGCAGCTGCGAAAAAATGACCCACATGGATGCCAGAGGGGGCATTTACCGACCTGGGACGAGACCTCAGGCCCATGAGGCCTAAGAAAGCAAATGGAGACTGTGAGCATGGCACGGAAGCAATCTGGAATGGCAGGTCACTGAGCCACAGAGCTGAGTGGGTGCCGGGTGTTCACCTTTTTGTGAGGTGCTGGGTGTTCGCCTTTGTAAGTTATTCTATTTCCCCTACCCATATAAACTATGAAAAATTCAGATAAAGAGGTGTCGTGCTGTTTGTCTAATAGTGCCAGGAGCAAGGGACCCTAAGAGAACTCGGGCAACAAATGCCCTGGGCTTTCTGGCCAATGTAACAATGTAAAACTACTGTTTTCACCCTTCGATGTGTAGGAGCGAGGTTGGAAAGGGAAGCCAGAGACAAAGGGAGGACCAGAGACAAAGGCTGTTCTTACTCAAAACTCTGGGATTTTTTTTTTTTCTAAAAGGATGATCAATTTGTCATTGGGCTTTAGTTAATATATAACCCCATGATTCTTGTCACTGACAATTTTGTGACAGGTTAGCCTGCCTGTGCATGCTTTAATGATGAGGAACTTCTTTATCAATGATCATATTTTATACCATAGAGTTTACTCAGAGAATTTAGTAAGTTGATTGACTTTGATTAGAGCCTTCCTTTTCAGTCTCTGTGCTGGGCTCTTCCCAAAGCATTCTGCCATTCCCGAAGAGTGTTCCTATCTTGCCTCACCTCTCACACTATCAGAAAGACTGATTCATTTTGTTTTCTCAACTAACCACAGATTTACATTCATATAAAGTGACACATATTCCACATCATTGCCTTAAAAATTAGAACTAAAATACCTTCTTGAGAGTAATTATGCACTTTAATGTAATATTGTTACTAGTTCTTTGAGAATTTCATACATGTATGCAATGTACTTTGACCATACTCACCTCCTACTCCTCTTCCAAGCCCTCCCATATCTTCCTCCATCCAGTCATTTATTCCAACTTCATGAACTCTTTTTATTAATATTATGCTTTTAATAACCTATCAAGTCCAATTTGTGTTGTCCATATAAGGTGGAGAGGGGCAATCTATTGGAGTGTAGACGACCTACCAGGAGCAGAAAAAAGCCCATGAAGCATTTTATCATTTAACTCAATATTTTGCCTTTGATAGGCTGCATTGAAGGAAGAATATTGATTTCTCAATGTCATTCTTTCCTAGTTCCTGAGCTACAGGCTTCACATATTGCATTAGGTGCTGACTGTGGGGTAATAAACTCTTTGATTTCATACAAGTTTCATATTGGAATTGTATCTAGAATTAGACATCATTCTTTTACCTTATTTAAGCAAAAATAAGCCCTTCTAGGATTCATGCATTTTGTATTAATATAAATAAATAATATCCCTTCTTAATATACCCTTCTTATTTATCAGAAAAATAAATGTATTCGCAAACTCAACAGAAAAATTGCCATATCCCAGAGGATGTAACAATAATCTTATTTATTCATGAGAAGGAAATAAAGCATTACTTTTAACAGCCAATATCAAAACTGCATCAGTTTTAATGCCCACTGAACACCCTATACCCAGCAAGTCCTCTTACTGGTTGTTTGTATTAGAAGAGGTTACTGGAACAAATACAAATTCTAGAACAAATACAAATGCATATACAGCACTTAGAGGGAGACAGAAAGGAACCTCAAGCAAAGTACATTTATTGTGAGTTGTTTGTAGATTGAAACCTGTATTTATCATATTGATTTATATTCATTGTAAACAGAAAATGACAACAAATTCTTTGCTTCTACTTCTGTGAAGGACTATTTTCACATTTTTAGATGTCAGTTGGCCTTGAGATGAGGAGAATATGGCAGACGTGTCACTCGCGCTTTCAAGAATTGCCCACAAATATCTTCCAGTTTATACCCTCAGTTCCTTTCCACACTGCCTATTATTTTGAGGAGTGTCAAGCTATGTCCATGTGCATGGGAGACCAATGGGGGAAGAAGACTTCTTGAAGGAGATGGCCAGCCAATGCCAGCCATACCAGACATCAACTTAGGTCCTAGAAATGACCATAGTTTGACTGTACCTTACTCTACAAAAGGCATATGTGGGAGCCAGACCACCTGATGTCAGATTATGCCTCTTAAGTGCAGGAGAGATTGTCAAGTTAGAGTCACAAACAAGTGCTAATGGTTCTGCCACATTGTAGAGATTTTCTTTTTACACCTATGGTTAGTTTCACAATCAGAATTCAAATATTCTGTCAAAATGCCTATGATATTGAGATTCATGCACACATATATGCACACACACACAAACGCATACAAATACACACACACACACACAGCACCACAAAACAACAACAAGAACAATCTAGCATCTAACAATGATTCATGCTTAAATGTGTGGTCAGTATCCCTTAGTTCGGGTTCACAAAAGGAATTCATATTTAGATATTTATAAGAACACAGAAACAAAGTATACTACAGAGCTGTAGTCAAGAAAACAGCATGGTACTGGTACAAAAATAAACACATAGATCAATGGAATATCATTGAAGACCCAAACCCCCCCTGAGTACATGCAATTTCAGCCACTTGATATTTGACAAAGATGCTGAGAACACACAATGGAAGAAAGACATCATCTTCAACAAAGGGTGCTGGCAAAACTGGATCTCCACCTGTAAAAGAATGAAACTAGATCCTTATCTTTCACCTTGCACAAAATTCAACTCCAAATGGATCAAAGACCTCAATGTGAAACTGGAAATCTTGAAACTATTAGAAGAAAATATTGGGAGTAACTTCCAAGATATAGGTGTAGGAAAGGATTTTCTAAATCAGACAGAAGTTGTTCAGGAATTAAGGTCAACAATCAACAAATGGGACCTCATTAAACTAAAAAGCTTCTGTACCGCAAAAGGAACAATCAAAAAAGTGAAGAGAAAACCCACAACCCACAAAATGGGAAAAAATCTTCACCAGTGGTATATCTGACAGAGGTTTGACATCAAGAATATATAAAGAACTCAAAAACAAAGAATCAAGAAATAAAATGACCCAATTAAAAGATGGGCTAAAGATCTAAACAGAGAGTTCTCAAAGGAAGAAATAAAGATGGCCAAGAAACATCTCAAAAAATGTCCAACATCATTAGTAGTTAGGGAAATGCAAATTAGAACCACCCTAAGGTATCACCTTACCCCAATCAAACTGGCTAGGATCAAGAGAATAAATGATACCAAATGATGGCAAGTATGTGGAGAAAGTGGAACACTCATTCACTGCCAATGGGATTGCAAACTCATGCAATCCCTATGGAAAGCAGTGTGGAGAACTCTTAAAAACCTAAAAATGAACCTACCATATGACCCAGTTATACCACTCCTTGGTATATACCCAAAGGACTCATCCTACTGTAGAGACACTTGTACAACCATGTTTATTGCTGCTCTTTTCACAATAGCTAAGAGATGGAAGCAACCCAAGTGCCCCTCAACTGATGAGTAGTTAAAAAAAAATGTGAGATATTTACACAATGGAGTTCTATTCAGCAGTAAAGAAAGATGAAATAATGAAATTTGAAGGTAAACGGATGGATGTAGAAACTGTTATACTAAGTGAAGTAACACAGACTCAGAAAAAGAAACGACGTATATTCTCCCTCATATGTGGCTCCTAGCACCAAATCCTTTTATATTCCATGTCCTTTTAATAAGAAAATACTGTTCAGCAGTCTCTTATGCATGAAAAAACTACCATCGTCAGGACTTCAGCTGTCCCTGATCACTAAACCTTGTCACAATTGGGCTTGTTGATGGTTGTGCTCATTCATTAAAATAGGGGTAAGCAGGGTTTTTAGACCCTCACCAGAGTATCCAGCCACTCTTCCCAGAAATTTGGCCCTAATCACACACCATCTCCTGGATTTTGGAAGGGCTAAAGTATACAATCTGAGGGCGGCTAGGAAGAGAAGGCATGACCCAGGCTGGGTAAAGTCTTTCCAGTGTACATACCCCCTGGTCATACATATACCTCAGCAACGTCTCAGTTATTTTGGTAAGCAAGCTGAGTGAATTCATTGGCTCTCCAGTAAAACTTTAATCAAACATTGGCTTGACACTAGAACCTTAAAAGGGAATAAGCATTGCTTAGCATACCCAGGAATAAGTGTTGCTTAGTATACCCAGGAAAAGAATTCTCACAACAGATGGAAAATTTATTTGTTAATGCTATTGTGTCTCATAATTATTTAAAAAAAAGAAAATGAGAATGTAAAAGATGTTAAAAGGATATGGGAATGGAGATATTTTCCAAAAGGCACAGAAAAATTGAGAAAGCTTAAGCATGTGATAAAGGTCTGTGTAGGTTTGTTATGATATATAAAGATAAGACAAAAATAATATACACATAATCTTAAAATTTCTAAGGTCATAGTTTAGTCAACTAGGATAAGGAACGACATATATATCTAGTCAAGGTTTATCTGAGAATGTTTGGTTTTTTTACCCAAGCTTTATCTACATAGCACATAGTAATTGAAAGTACCAGACTGGTGGAACTAACCTTTTTGGATGTTTAACAGCCATACTTTGAGGTCTATACTAATATGGTCAGAGGTACTGAAAGGACAGTGTTTGCCCCTTGCCCTCCAAGGTCAACTAAGCTCCAGGGACTGTGGAACATCTCTCAAAATGTCCTGTTAATGTGGTGAGTCACATGTCCTCTTGTTCAGGGAGGCCATGGAGACCCCACAAGATGGACTTGAACCAGTGTCCAGTCTACAAAGAGGAGGGTCAACTCAGAGGAAATATCCCATCCATGCTTCCAAGTAAAACCAGACATGGAACTGGTAAAAGAAAGGAGCCAGGAGCTCCTCCCATGCCCCTGTGATCCTTGAGGAACAGATTCTCTACCGACCTTAAGTGTAAAAATAAATTGATTTATTTGGACCAACTGTGTGGTTTTAAACACCCAAAAGGAAAGTATAACCAAAGAGTAAAGTCATCAGTATATTTCTCTAAGAGTATAAGGGATTATACTTCCCAGACATTAGGCTTAAGTTTTTATAAAAAATTATTTAGACAAATATTTCTCATTGATGATTTTGTTCCTAATCAGAAAGTGCTGCTCAGATGTAAGACTTCAAATTTTGGTCTGCAATACTGTAGTGACCACCTGTAGCTAAGGGAGACAACCCACTATTGTTCTTAAATGATAGATAAATTTGTTTTCTCTCCCTATCTAGAAGCTTTTGAGAAGAAACTGACACTGATTCTAACAACTTCATCAGCTATGAAAAGAGCTGAAAGCAAATCTTGAATTCATCACTCTCAAGTCCAGTCTTGGAAGATGAAAGAAAAATGAGGAGAAACCCAGTAGAGGGATGTTTTGGAAGCCCTTTTCAAGAAATTCCAACAGACTCTCATATGAACACTTGAAATTTGCTCTGTTCTGACTTTTTTCTAGTTCCCTGTCTAGAACTTGGAATGCTAATTACTTTTGCCTTTACTTCTCCTTCACATCTCCTATTCAGCAGTCAATGACTTTCTTTTCCCCCTACACTTAAGAGTTATGCAATTTAGGAATCTTTTCATACATACACTGAAGGGGTACCCCAAATGGCGTCACCCTGGCTCCCAGTTCAGCATGGAAGAAGCCAGAGCAGTCTGCATCCTGATTCCTAATCCTCAAGCTGGACCTCTTCGGAGGATGGTATAATAAGAATCAGAGGTAGGAATTGGCTAGGCGGTTAGAATAAGAAGAAAAGGACCAGTTTCTTGGCTAAAAGTCACAATGTCCTTGGGCCTCTTAGCAACATACTCTGTTCCAAAGTCTGAAAATCTAAAGTATTTGGGAGCTTTTATCTAATCCTTAAAAGATTTTAGGGTTACCTCTTCAGATGGGGGGAAAATGTTAAAGTAGCCAAGATCCCCGTAAAAAATAAGAAAGAAAGAAAGAAAGAAAGAAAGAAAGAAAGAAAGAAAG
>NW_008353490.1:3599268-3624063 GCF_000622305.1 Nannospalax galili
TATCTGGGGTACACTAAAATTACCTTTGAATGTATCAAATACTTCTTAAGAAGAACATTAAAGGGGATGATTAAAAAATTTCAGGTTTACATTAAAAGAAAATTAGTTCAAGCCCCATACTGCCACTCTCCAGCAATAAGCATTTGCTTCCTCTTATCTTTGGTACTTAGTATCTCTGCCTCCTATTTCATAAAAGAAGAGATAAGTGTACCTACTTCAAAGGATTACTGTAAAACATAAAAATGCAGCATACTGTGCCTAACGCCGTGTCCCACACTAAAACATACTAGTTTCCATCTTTCATCTGATATTTACACTCAGTTATGAGAAGATGAACTATTTCTGTGTAGTCCATCACAAGTATGCAAACATTTGCATAAAATATGTAAAATAAGTGCAAAAATAATATATAAATCATAATTAAAATATTAAAACTATGAAATATAAAGCTTATTAAAGATTGATTTTACTGTGATGAGTAATTACATTTTAGCTATGATGTGGAAATTAGGACTCTTAGAACAATGGCAGTGTTTACTGTTGAGAAGCATTCAGGAGCAGCAGCCAGCATGGATGTACATGTACTTGCATCCTACGCTAGACCTACCCAAGACACAATAGGAATGTGATAAACTGAGCAAGTCTTTCCCTAAGACACCCAAAGGAAACAGATAATCAGGTAATCAGTCTCACAGTACACCAGCAACTTCTTTATCGCTGATGCATCTATTCTTCTAAATCTGTTCTTCCCGCTATTGTTTGACAAATTCTGGGTACCCTCATGTATCCATCACTGTAGAACCAGCAGCCCCTGAGATAAGACTGAGCTCTTCAGGGTAAGGAAACTGCTTTAGCAGGAAGTACCAGCAGATCAGGAAGTGCCAGCAGGTCAGATGGAGTGGTGATAAAGCTGTTATTCAAGAAGCCACCTGGTTATCAGTCTCTGTGATCTGAGCTCTGCTGTCCACCCATTACAATGGAGCACTTCCCCTTAATTTGAAAATCTAGATATGCCTTGTATTTTTTTTTTTTACAGAATCAAGGCAAGAAGATTAAGATTTTCACATAAAATTCACACCTGCTTTAATTACAGAGGAATGACTGGCATAACATTTTACAGAAGAATCAAATTTCTCAGGATTGCTAATAAGTACCACGTAACTATAACCAACAGTTCATTTAATAAATTGTATTCATATAACAAAATCTTATATAAATAAATATGACTGTGTGTGTGTGTGTGTGTGTGTGTGTGTGTGTGTGTGTGTGTGTGATCAAACCCCGGGTCTCATACATGCTAGGTAAACACACCACTGCTGAGCTACATCCCCAATCCCCAAATGACATTTTTTCTAATTATTAAAGAGCTCTTCTTCCTGCAGCACTAAATCGCCAAATTATTCTTAGCTTTGAAGATATTTTCACATATAGCCTAGACATATAGCCAGACAATTTATGTTAATGTATGTACATTGAGGAAATGCAAAAATACTAATTAGCATGAAAATTGCTTTGAATGGAGATGAGAATCTATTTTATAATAGGAATTTAGATGTGTCAAAGGTAAAAAGAAATTGTTGCCTATTTAAACATCCAATTTGGGAACAGAAACATTTTGCATAGATATTACATGATTTACATCATTAAACAGCTTATATTCCAAAATATTGGTTTGTATTTGACAAATTATCATTTACAAGGGAGATATGTATCTCCCTCCTGTGTTGTTAATACATGCACAGTAGAGGCTTTGCAAGTAGGCAGATAGTCATTTGTTTCATCTTCACTACTAATATTCCTTGCACTCTGTTTTGTTGCCTTTGAAGACACCAGTGAATTAAGCACATTGCCCCTCATGATTCCTGTGGGAATATTATGTTTTAGAATCTATTCAGTGTCAAGGAAGCTATATAATCTCATTTGAAACAGCAATCAAAAGGAGTTTAGAGTAATTTTTGTAGCTCTAATAAAATAGCTGTCTTGTTCCTTTTTAAAATAATGGTTCCCTACTTTAAATGAATGGTTCCTATGATATTTGAGGCATATTTAACTGTAAAAAATTAATACAACACAGCAGCACTGTGCAGGAAGCATGATGAGTACATGCATGTTGCAGATCTTTAATTTAAACGCATGTCAGCTCATAGCTCCCGGCTATCAAAAAATGACACCGAATTTCCAGTGACTGAGAAGTACCAGAGGACTTCCAGCTCTTCTCTGCCCACCTTGGATGTGATTTCAATTATTACCTCCCCAGCTCTCTGTGGTATTCCCACTACATTCTCAGTTTCTTTCTGGGCCTCTGACACCCTTCTTCTTCTGATTTGGAAATAGTGAAATTGACAGGATGGATACAGTTTCTTCATCACCGAAGCTAGTGGACCTCAAAGCATGGAGGTGATTTACACAATTCAGAGAGAACCCAGGTGACTCAGTGAGGCACAAGAAAGAAGCCATAAACAATGCACATCCATCCAGTCCCTTATTCCACATCCACTGATCTCATGTTACCAAGAGTACAGGAGGTTCCCAGGGAATGAGTACCCAGGATGATGTGTCAACCATGACCAAATTCATCAGTTTTCTTTAAGTTTACAGTTTAGGTGCAACAACTTAAAAGGCTTCAAGAGGTTGTAAGTTCCCTCATTAATCAATCTTGTCCCTACAAAGAGCCAGATAGAGCAAAGTCCTAAAAATAGACCACAGAAAATGAACCAAACTCAGAAATGAAGCAGGCCTGAAACTCCAGCAGGAATCCTAGGAACAGCTCACAATCCATTGATGCTCAGTAGGGAACATGCAGTGCAAAACTCACTCACTTTTTCTGATTGATTATCAGAGATGAAACAGTATAGAAAAATCAAAGCTGATCTATTGAATTTAATAATATCTCCATCTGTATTATAAGGAAATTAAAACAAGTGTGATCTTTATCCTATCCAATCAAAGTCAAGGAAAAAAAAGTACACATAATAGAAACAAGGGTTAAAACCCAAGATTATTATGGAGATAGAACACTAGTGTACAAGGTACCATAAGCTATCAGTGGCTTTTGGTCATGTGCACCATTACAGTATTACACTGAGCACAAAGATGAGCCTCTGCAAAGTTTACCACATTTGTAAATCTTCCTATTGCTGTCTTCAGAAGTATTCAGTATTTTTTATACTTTAGTACTACAGTCATAATATATATATATGTAATGCCAGTTGTGGATGTTTCTAAAATACATTATTTAAAAAGAACATATGATTTTAAATAATATTTTGGGATAATGCTCTTTACCACTGACATTCAAACTTTGGTGTGAACAAAGTGACTTTATTAAGAAGTAAGATTCTGGAGCTGCTCCCAGATAATTCTGGTGAATTATCGGAAGATCCCACCTTAAAAAACTGTTCCTCTTACAAACAGAGAACTTTCCATTGGTACCTTTGTGTCTGTCCTTGTGAAAGGACAAAAAGGAAAGTCAAAAAGGAGAATAACTGTGCATGCCTTCAATCCCAGTACTCCTGAGATAGAGCCTGATGCAGGCAGATCTCTGTGAGAGCAAGGCCTGCCTGGTCTCCATAGTGAGTTCCAAACCCACTAGAACTTCAGAGTCTCCCTATCCAAAAAAGAAAGAAGAAAGAAAGAAAGAAAGAAAGAAAGAAAGAAAGAAAGAAAAAGAAAGAGAGGAAAAAGAGAATGGAGGGGAGTCCTGGTGGAGACCTCATGAGGGTGACTGATGGAATGGGAGAAATAAATGGGATAAATAAATAAAAAGAAGCAACCAGGCTTTTCCAAAGGAACCTCTCACCACACAGGAGCAGGTGGCTTTTCCTCATGACTCTGATCAACCTGCAAAACTTGGATGAGGATGCTGTGTGGGTGGAGGAGAGAACATTTTCAGTGATAGAGACCTGGCAGGCATAGAGTACATAAAAAACTCAAGGTCATATTTACCTTTGGCAGAGTTCCATTGGGAAAAGCAAATGATTGATTCCTTTCCATATAGAGAACTTAAATAGCAGATGTGAATTTTAAAGATATTTATTTTTAAAATTAATTGACAGTCATTACTGTATCTAAGAGTTCTGGTCCATTTTATGTGTAATCACTCTATTTCCTAGAATGGCAATGATATTACACAGTTATGTAGACTTACAGATTTATATTGAACTTAGAAACATCTTACAAAGTTGAAAAATAAATTTATAACAATCAACAAAACTAGAGAAAATCTAAGTTTATAATCAATCATAGAGTTGATTAAAACAAATCATCACTACAAAACATAAGCTGTTTCAATACAAAAGGTTAATATTTATACTACTCATCTTTGTTGCATAATTATCTTTCTGAATTTAAATTCCTCTAAAAGTTGAATGAGTTTAGCAAGTTGCTAGGCAATGGTTTACTTGTGGGATACAAGTAATAATTACATTCAACTCACGAAATTTGGGGCAGGTAAAATAAGAAGATGTTATGAAAATATTTTGAAACATTGTATTTAAAGTTCTATGAAAATACTAATTTTACAGTACATAAGAAAGGAATATCGGAATACACAATGTATACATTTTGAAATAACTTTGGATGCTATTGCTCTATAATGACTTATTGCAGACATTATTTGATTTAAGTCAAAAGACCTGGATATTATTACCCAATATACCTTTTGCTAATGAGATAATTCTAGATAATTAACATTTTGTAGTCTTAATTTGTCACTACCTCTTTCTAAACCTACAAATATAAAATTGACAGTAAACATCATATAGCCTCAAATGTCTTTGAAGTTCTTCAATGCTTTGATTTTAAAATTTCCTTGACTACTGCTTTCATTGTTTACTCAAAAACCATACTCAGGACCTGAAGAGATGAATGTGTAATGTAAACAGATGCTCTTTGATGAAGAATATTACTTTATAGGTGACAATTACTTGCTCAGAAAAAAGGGTTTCTTAAATCCATCGGTGTCCAAATATAAAAATAAGTCTTCAAGAACACTGTCTTGGCAAAATTTAAAAGTTTTTATCAAGTAAATTTTGAATGAGCCAATATTGCATTATAAATTTTATATTTAAATCACCTCTAAGTCCAAGTCACCATAATTCATAATTCATAATTTACATGTGCATGCTTCTGAGCCTTCTGATTTGCACATGAATCACACACACTGCTTTCTAGCTTAAAGGCCAGCACTAAAGTCTCTCCAATAACAGTAACACATACCAGGCACATAAAACAGTCATACAGGGGAAATAACTGCACAGTCTTTATCAATTTCATGACCATAGTGCTTTGCTACTTTCTACAGAAAGAGAGGAGAGAATCTCAGGTAGGAAGCCATTTATTAATATTCTTAAAGAACACCGCTGCCAGAGTATTACGATTTGAAATTAGACTCCTAATTTTTGTACATTTTTCCTCCTTTAAATAAAGTTCTCTTGCAATGAGACTGCACCTTTTGGTTGAATTTGTGCATTCCTAGGAATTCAATTTACTTGGGACATATTTAAGTGAGATATACATATCAGAGCTCTGTATCGTTTTTTGTAATAGGATTTATCCAGTTACATTTGGCTCTTATTTAGCACACTTTATTTATGACTAAGGAAAGTCTTTTGATGGAATATAATAAATTCATAAATTGCATTAGCATTAATTCAAGAAGAAAAATGTTATTTCAGAAGCCAATATTCATGTTTCTAAAATCACTTTACAGCATTCAGGGTATGGGAAAACCTGTTGAGAAACAACCTTACATCATAAATAATGTAAATTATAATCAACCCATCACACAAGAGGGGTAGAGATAAAAGTCAGAATATTAGTGCCAAAAAGCCTCTGTAGGAGTTAGGAGGAAAGAAATCTTTAATTAAATTGCATTAGGTTTAATAACTTCTCTATGGAATAATAACTGGAGAATGAAGAAAACCACAGAAATCTGAGTTAAACTCAGTGGGCCATCCAAGAGCCAGCAGCAATGCCCGGCACATGAATCATCTCATCTCCCTGTCCCCATGACACATCCATAGCTGGATATGGACAGCAGCATGAGATGGAAGTGAATTAGCTGTCATGTGACCAGAAATGTCTTCCATCGATTAATTTAAAATAAATTGAAAACAGCCTCAAATTGTCACACTAAAACAAAGCATCATTTCTGGGACTGAAAGTTGAATTAACATTGCTTTCCCACACCCAGATTATTCTGCATTTAAACTCTCCAAACACCACTGCTAAACATATTTATTTGCTGAAATTAATGGCCTAGTTCTTCTGTCAGGAGACCTGACATAAGAGACACACGGTATCCCTGCTGCTTCATCTTTGCTTCACACCAGATGTTGAGACCATCCCCAGAAAGTAGCCCTTCTTGTGCACTAGGTACCCTCATAAATCTGCCCAGATAATGTTCTTTCTCTGAGCACTTAAATGTCCCAATGATCCCTCACTAAACACATCAGCTAAAGACCAGGCCATAAACCATACACAGCCATCTCTGGTGTCACATTTGTAGCAGGTGTGTGACATTCACATCTCTCCACTGTGATACTGCAATCTTCTAGTTAGCGACATCCTCAGATCCTACCCTTGAGTGCCATCATTTAACTTCTTGGCTCATCCAAATTGCTCCAAGCCAGCTGTGTCATTTGAACCATAACACCTTTGAAAGCTCAAAGATGTTCACCAATTTTATCCACTGTTTCCTTCATGGCTTCAACTATGCTTTTTTTTTTCTGTAATGTCTTCCTTCCTATTTATGATAAAATCAATCAAGTACTGAAATAACACTCAAATTTTATCATCTTTTTCTGCTCAGGATGTGAAAGAGAAAAAAGTCCTTGTATATTATGCCAATATTTAAATTATTAATGTCATCCCAAAAGTACCTTTAAAGTCGTTGTCTTTTTCTCCGTAAGTTGTTTTTAGATGCCAATGAAAATCCTCCAGCTCCCTTCCTGAATGATGCTACGCACTGAGTTCTTTCTGGAAGTGGTGTTTTATCTTCAAGTGTTAAGCATATGAGATAAGCACAGGTGCTCAGATACTGTTATTGTGCCTGTTTTATTGATGGAGTAAGGTATGCATTTATCCCAGAAGCAGTTACAAGGAAGTGGCAGCAATCGTGGCTCTGCAGCTGCCAGCCCACCAGCAGCCTTGACGTTTGTCTGTGCCCTGTGTCCGCATAAGGTTCTTACCTTGTCTCATTAGGAACATACAAAAATGCTGCCCAAAAGATGCAGTTCCAGTTGTTCTTTGAGTGAACTGCTTTATTTTGAGTGCATTCTCAAATCCTCACGTTCCCTTCTATAAGATAAACAAGTCAGCCCAGACTGTCTCAAATCCTTTCTAGGAGGTTTTAACATTAGTAACCAAAATGTCTAGTCAGACCAGTGCATTGAAAGCAAGAGAGCCAAAGTTAGAAATATCATACATAACCACAGAGCAAAACAAGATACGTTGGTTCAGAGCAGAATATATCTCACTGTGTTTTCTTCATGACACACTACAAATGGAATTGGGCAGAAGGGACACCACAATTCTGGATCATGAAAAACCTTGTGCTTTCTCAACCGTACCCATCTGAAATCATCTCTGGGAACGCTGGAGTACTATGAAAGCTATCTGATTACCCTCAGACAGTTAAGCTATGAAGTCCCACATAGAAAGCTGATTATTTCTAATTATATCCAGACCTGTGACTGACACATCATGAACCTCCTGCCCAGCCAGTCCACAGAATGAACAACAGGAAACAGTACCTGTCAACACCAGGGAGGCCAAAATAAGCAGATTCACCAACTGAATTTAAGTACTTTTGAGTGGCTGTAGTTTTAAGTTTTTATATTTTTTGGAATAGATTACCGTGAGGGAAATGGTGATAGGAATAAGTATTAATTTAACATGATGTAGCTTTATTTTTATCCTATCAATGAATTCAATGTGATTCTAATAACTTCCCATGCTGATCCAACAATAGCATCTAGTGCTGATCCCAGAGCTCATTTGTCAATTCCAGTTATTAAGTGTTAGTTTTCTTTAATGGGAAGATGGTCTTGGTCAGACCTCTTGCCTTGCCCTTGTCTCTCCGGGTGCAAGTTTTTGGTGTTTTAATAGAGGGGTTAGAAGGAATTAGTTCTCTTGATGAACAGGCTGTGTGACTAATGGTTCTTGATTCTCATTATGAGTCCACCTACTGTTCATGGCTTCAAAATGTGAACAGGTTCCCTGGTGACAACTTGCATTCATCTATGACCTTATTTGAATCACCTACGTAGTTCTTAGAGAATTCTAATATCTGGAATCTCATCCTATATCAATTCATTCAGAATCACCATGGTGTGTTTTAAAATGTGTTCAGGTAATATTTTTGGAGCCAGATTTGTAAACCACTTTTAATTGATATTCAAATATTATTCCAGAGTGATTTTATCTCACCCCAGTATCTTTTACTTCTACGAACCATCCAAGTCCTCCTCAGCTCCTGCCAGGATCAGCCCACAGGGCCAACTGTAGCTTTACTCATTCCCTTAGGATGGGTTCATGAGAACCAGAAAGTTCTCTTACACACATGTCGGAAGCTTTAGAGTAGTTGGCAGATCATGGCCCCCATGTTCCTATCACAATAGTCCATGATTTCTATTCATCTTGCTGATGTCACTACATGAGCATTCCTGACCATTTAGAAGTCTCTGAACAGGAGCACTAATCACTTTCTGGTGCCACACATATCCTACTGAAGGAGAGCTTTCTAAGAATACGCTAGGCTGGCTTGCTGACACTTTGGTCAAGAGCCATAATATAGAAGAAAAGCCCTGGCTCCAATTGTTGCATGTGGTGCTATTCGTCAGGGGAGTTGTCTTGGCAGGGATCCAAGTATTGTGTCTTCCACCTAAGTGAGGCAAACACATTCTTGATCAATCTTTTCAAAATGTGTTTTTAATTGCCTAAATTTTCATATTTATTGTAAATATTGTCCTAGTTTTTCTCTTCATTGCTGTAACAAAATACTCTGACCAATACAACTTGGGGAGGAAAGGGTTTATTCAGCTTAACATCTTCCATGTCACAGTTCATCAGGGAGCCCAAGGTAGGAACTCAGGCCAGGAACCTGGAGGCAGGAGCTGCAGCATAGGCGATGGAAGAACGCTGCTTACTGGCTTGTTCCCTGGCCCCTACTTAGCCTGCCTTCTTATGCAACACGGGCCCACCTGCCCAGGGGTGGCACCACCCACAGTGGGCTGGGCCCTCCCACGTTACTGAGAAATCAAGAAGATGCCCCACAGACATGGCCACAGGCCAGTCCAATGGAGGCAATTCCCCAACTGAGGCTCCCTCAACCCAGGTGTGTCATGGACGCTAAAGCTATCTAGCACATATATCATGTTGCTTTGTATATTATATATAATATATGTTTATTATTAAATAGTTAAATTGAGCTAATTAAAGTATTATTTCATGTATTTATTATGTTGGTAAGAATATATAAATCTATTTTCTTAGCAATTTTCAAGCTGCTATCTTATTGACTACAGTCTCAGGTTGTATAGTACATTACTGGAAATTTATTTATTCCTCCCATCAAACAAAAATTTTGTACCCTTCACCTAGCTTCTCCCACCCCAAGGCTCCAAACTTCTGGGAATTCCCACTCGGTGCACTATTTTCCTAAGCCCAATTTTAAAACATTTTTAAAATATCACATAATTCTCTCTTTTTCCCTCAAATTATCTTCCCAGGTAAAATGAGAGTGGTGGAGTGTGTTAGCAGAGCCTGAGGACACCTCTGATCAAGTTTTAAAGAATAACCAATCACAGTCCTTTTGGGTCTTCTGCACACTGAGACTAACAGCCCCTACCCCCACTTGTGAAGACTGCTGCAACTAACAATAAAAATAGAGGAAGAAAAGGCTCCATAAAAATAAGGGAGAAAAAACAAAATAAGGGAGCAATACCTTCTATTTCATAATACTGCTTCATTTTATTTTTATGAAAGTTTTAACTTTTTATATTGTTTTATTAATATTTATACTTTGTTCTTTAATTGTGTTTTACTTAAATCTCACTGGAAATAACTTTTATGACTTTTTCTTTTTCTATACTTACCAAACTTTTCTCTACATTTCTACATCTACACTGCAACTCGTTTCATACCTCTAACCTACACACTACCTCTCAGTCTTATTTTCCCCTCTCTCCTCATTCCAGTCCTTTCTCATTTCACTCCTTAAATGTTGATATCCTTAACTCTAAATAAAGTACTTTCATATACCACATTTTTTAACGAGTTATACTGTCTCTGAACCTTTTTGTGGACACAAGTGAAATGTGCGAATGTATCCTATTGCAAGTCAACCCTGAAACCAGTGATAAATCATTAGAAAGAACTGCAGCCATCTTTCAGGAGAAAACACTCGACTCTCAGAAGGACTAAGGTAAAATGAAAAAACAGAGTGGGAAAATAGGAGAAAAATAAATACTGGAAGACACTTCCTTCCCCAAAAGATGTGCAAAACACTACAAAGAAATATGAAAATATGAGTCAGAACATCACTTCAACAATTCCATGGGCTCACAAATCCTCATGCTGGAAAAGAAAGATAATGAGAAGGATGAACTGTCAGAGAAAAGTTTCAGAGTCATAAAAAAAGAAAGATGATCACAAAGACAACTCAGATGAATGAGGTAAAGAAACCAAGTCAGGAACAGACAACAAAGTTACCAAGTAGACAAAGCAGTCAGAAACTTGGAGAAAATTAAAACATGGAGAAAATTTTGCAAGAAAATTAAGACTCTGAAAAAGAAACCAGCAGAAACTGTGAAATTAAAGAATCAATCAATCAATCAATCAGTCAATCAATCAATCAGTCAAATAAAAACACAGCAAGACCAAACAGAACAATGAATGTAAGGGCTGGAAAGCAAAGTTGAAATAATTGGACATTCAGACACATAAAAGAAAAAATGAAGAAGCAGAAACAAAACATCAAAGGACTTTGAAAGATATTCAAGAGACAACATTCGATAATGCATGGGTAGAGGAAGGTGCCCGTATCAAATTTGGAGCCACAAAAGTTTAGTCAATGAAATTATAGCAGAAATTTTCTTAAACCTCGAAACAACACAAAATACATTTAGAATATCAAGTAGACATTGTAAGAAAATCACCATTCCATATTATCATCAATATGTCAAAAAAATTAAGGTCAAGGGATTGGCACGTAGGCTCACCAGTTAATAGCACTGACTGCTCTTGCGGGGGACCCTGGTTTGGTTCCCAGTATCCACATGGCAGCTAACGCCAATTCCAAGGGAATCCGATGCCCTCTTCTGACTTCCATGGGCATTACATGACATGGGTGTACTTACATACATGCAGACAATACACTCATACATTTAAAATACAAATAATAAAAAATTTTAATTAAAAAAATCAAGAAAGAAATACAAAAGCTTATAGCTTTGTATAGGGGTAAAAAGAGCAACTCAGATTCAAACTTAGAAACATCAGAACAAAGTTAAATCTGTGATCTGGAGCCCTAAAAGGCAGGAAAACATAAAATCATATACTTCAAATCTTGAAAATAAATGTCAACAATGAATGCTATACTCTGTAAAGTTATCTCTTAAACTTAATGAGTAAATAAGACCATTTCAAGACAAGCACAAATTAAGGAAATTCATAACAACAAAACCAAAATTGGAGCATACTTAAAGGAATATTACACAGAAAATAACAAAGACAGTGTCACCCTGAGAGCAGAAAATTATATATTTAATGAGAGATATAAAAACAATAGGGGAAACCCAGGAAGGATTCTATCCTGTCCAACACAGTAAATCAATGCCTAATATTGATAGGAGTGGAAAAAATTACTGAAGATCCAACCATCCAGGACAATTAATAAAACAATAGGAAATAAAAAAAAATATTGTCAATAATAAACTTTTAAAAAATGGACTAGACAAACCAATCAAAACCTGCAGAATACCTGAATGGATTAAGAAATAATATCCAGGAGCCAGAGAAATGGCTCAGCCATTAAGAGCACTTGATGCTCTTCCAGAGGACGCAGGTGTGTTTCCCAGCATAGACATGGAAGCTCAAAATCACCTAAAAATCCAGTACCAAGGAATCTGATGCCCTCTTCTGGCCTCTGTGGACACCATACACATACACATACATACAGGCAGGCAAAACACTTGTACATGTAAATAAAAAATAAATAAATCTTTAAATAAAACAAGTTCCACCTATCTCCAAATATTACATCTCACTGATGAAAAGCATCAAGAACAGAGTTAATGGATAGAAATCAGCATACCAAATAAATGGAAGACACAAATATCCTGGCATGGCAATCCTTACAGCTTCTAAGAGTCAGCCAAGTTATAGAACTCCATCCACTTCATATGACAAAGATAACAGTCCATCATGAATGCACAGCAATTGCAATATTTATGCTCTGAATCTTGGGACTCCCCATTTCACAAACAAACACTAAAAGGTGTAAAAAGGCATGTAAGTCGTTATATGGGAATAGTGGAGCACTTCAATATTCTACATTCATCTTTGATGGGTCTTAGAACTAAAAGTCATCAAAAGAATTAAGATATAGCTGATAACATAGACCAGTAGGATTTAATAGAGATCCACAGAATATTCCATCCAAAAGAAAGGAATATATATGTATATATATTCCTTCCCATCACATGAAAATTTCTTTAAAATGGGTCACATTATATACCACAAATCAAACCTTAATAAATACACACCAAAAAATGAAATTAGAGGCTGGAGAGAGGCCCAATGCTTAAGAGCACTGGCTGCTTTTACAGAAGATCTCAGTTCACTTCCCAGCACCCACATGGCAACTAACAATAATTAGCTGTAACTCTAGTTCCAGGGGCTCTAATGCCCCCTCTGGCCTCCATGGACATTGTATCAATAAAATAAAAACAAATAAAAAATTTTTGAAATTATTCTTTGTATCTTATACTACACAGGAAAAAAAGAACTTAAGAAATCAATTACAAAAAAAAGTACCGAAGCAACACAAATAATTGGATACTGAAAAAATATGCTTTTCAAAAGGCAGTGGGTTATTAAAGAACATGAGGAAGAATTTTCTTTTTAATCTTAGAACCAACTGAACCTCCCACAACTTTGGAATGCAGTTAAAGTCATTCTAAGTGGAAAGTTTATAATTATAAATTCTTAAGTTAAAAAAATCAGAGATCTCTAATAACTAGATGGTGAATTTCAAGTACTAGATAGACTCAGGATGATTGTTTCTAGTTCTATTCATTTACAAGTCAGTTTCATCATTTTTAAGAGCTGAATAATATTCCATTATTTAAATGCACCACGAGTTCATTATCCACTCATCATGCTGTATCCAATTTCTAGCTATTATGAAAAGGATAGCAATGAACATAGATGAACAGGTATTCCTGTAGTAGGGTATAGAGTCTTTTGAGTGGATGCCCAAGAGTGATATGGCTGTACCATCGATCAATTTTGATCTTTTTGAAGTATCTCCACACAGATTTCCATAGTGACTGCACCAGTTTGCACTGCCACAAGCAGTGGGCAGAAGCTCCCCTTTCTCCAAAACCTCACTATCATTTGTCATTCTTTATTGAATCTTTATCATTCTGAGAGTGGTAAGATGAAATTTCCAGGTCAATTTAATCTGCATTTCCCTGATCACCCTGATTACTAAAGATTACGAACACTTTTAAAGTATTTCTCAGTCATTTGTGTTTAAACTTTGGAGAATTCCCTGTCCAGTTCCCAGCCCCAATTTTAATTGGATTGTTTGCTTTGTGATGTTTAGTTTTTTGAGTTACTATTATATTCTATATACTGTCCCACTATCACAGATATTGCTGGTAACAATTGTTTCCCATTCTGGATATTGCCTCTTCACTCAAATTATGGCAGCCTTTGTTGTACAGAAACTTTTCAGTTTAATGAGGTCCCTTTTGTCAATTGGACTTAATAACTGGACAGTAGGAGTCCTTTTCTTAACAACCCTTTCTGTGCCTGCAAGTTCCAATGTAGTCTTTTCTTTCTCCTCTATCAGATTCAGAGTATCAGGACTGATATCAAGGTCCTTGATTCACTGGAGTTAAGGTTAGTGCATGCTTAGATATAGGAATCTACTTTCATTCTTCTACTATCACTTTATCTACTATCAATTTACCTATGTTTATATGCAACTATCCAGTTATAGCTGCACAATTTGTTGAACATGCTGTCTTTTCTCCACTGTGTATGTGTAGCTCCTTTGTCAAGCACCAGGTAACTGCAAATGTATGTACTTATATGTCTGTCCTCAAATCTATTCTACTGATCAATATGTCTGTCTGAATGCCAGTGCCATGCTTCCTTTATTACAATAGCTCTGAAGTATAATTTCAGATCAAGAATGTGAATGTCTCTCCAGAAGTTATTGTATTGTTCATGGTTATTTTAGCTATCCTGGGTTTTCTGTGTTTCCATATGTAATTTGAATTTTTTCCTCAATTTCTGTGAAGTACGTTGGAATTTGAATGGGTATTGCATTGAATTTGTAGATTGTTTCTGGTAGGATGACAATTTCACAATATTAATCCTAGCAAACCAAGACCATGGAAATTCTTTCCATCGTCTGGCATCATCTGCAATTTCTTTCTTTAATGTCTGAAAGTTTTTGTTGTACAGGTCTGTCCCTTCATTCATTACGTTTGTTGTAAGTTATTGTATGGATTTTGAGGCTATCATGAATGGGATCATTTCCTGTGCTTCTTTCTCACTATGTTGATAGTGTACTGGAAGGCTATTGATTAGGGGTGTGAATTTTATATCCTGCTATATTGCTGAGTGTATTTATCATCTCCAAGAGTTTTCTAGTGGAGTCTTGACTTCTTCCTTTGCGATTTTGTATCCCATTTATCTCCTTCATTTGTCTTACTGCTCTAGGTAAGACTTCAAGTACTAGAGTGAAAAAGAATAGAGCCTGCACACCAATCTTGTTCCTGATTTTAAGGGGAATGCTTTCAGTAGTTCTCCACTTACAAAGTTGCCTGTGACTTGCACTATACTGCCTTTATTATGTTGAAATATGTTCCCTGTATGCCGAGATTCTCTATGCGTTTGAGTATGAATGGATGTTCGGTTTTGTCAAAGACCTTTACTGTGTCTAAGGAGATGATCATGTTGTTTCTGTCCATGAGTTTAAGTGGTGAATTACATTTATCAATTTACCTATGTTGAACCACACCTGCACCTCTGAGGCGAGGTCAGTTTGATCATGGTAGATAAGCTTTTTGATATGTCCTTGCATTTTGTTAATATTTTACAGAGATTTTTTTCAATTATGTTCATTAAAGAGATTAGGTCTATAATTTTCTTTTTTTGTTTGGTCTTTGCCTGGTTTTATCATTAGATTGATACTGACTTCACAGGAGTTTGGGTGTATTCCTTCAATTTATATTTTGTGAAATAATTTGAGAAACACTGGTATTAAATTGTCTTTGAAGATTTGGGAGAATTCTGTGCTGTATCCATCTGGTCATAGACTCTTTACTTGGGAGACTTTAATTAATATATCTATCTCATGGGTTGTTATGAAACTGTTTAGGTTACTTCTGATATTTTTATTTAATTTTATAGGTCATAAATATATAAGAAGATATCCATTTCTTAAAAATTTTCTACTTTAGTGGAATATAGATTCTAAGGTATGTTTTATGATTTTCTGAATTTCTTCCAGGATTGCTGAGATGTTTCTGTTTTCATCTCTGAGACTATTTTTACCCTCCCTTTGTTCTTTATTTTCATTAATTTGATTAAATATTTGTCAACCTTGTTAGCTTTTTCAAAGAACCAACTCTTTGCTCATTCATTTTTTATACAGTTTTCTTTATTTCTAATTCATTGATTTCAGCCTTGATTTTACTTATCTCTTCCCATCTACTCTTTTTAGGTGTTGTTTGCTCTTGGTTTTCCAAGGTTGTCAGCTGTGTCATTAATTTATTTATATGAGATGTATCTAATTTTATAGTGTAGGCACTTCATGCTATAAATTTTCTTCTTAGGACTGTCTTCATTATGTTCCAAAGATTGTGGTATGCTGTGTTTCCATTTGCATTCAGTTCTAAGAAATTTTTGGTTTCCTTCTTCATCTCTCCCATGATCCAGTTTTCATTCAATAATGTGTTATTTGGCTTCCATGAATTTGTGTATTTCTCCTATTTTTTTTCATATCTAGCTTTATTCCTTTGTGGTTGGATAGGCTACAGAATGATATTTCAATACAAAACTTTGTGGAAACTTGCT
Organism: Nannospalax galili; assembly: GCF_000622305.1. Classification (NCBI taxonomy): domain Eukaryota; kingdom Metazoa; phylum Chordata; class Mammalia; order Rodentia; family Spalacidae; genus Nannospalax; species Nannospalax galili. The sequence continues at coordinate 3,615,586 of NW_008353490.1, forward strand.
TTGTGTCCTTATATGTGCTCAGCTTTGGAGAAAGACACATGGGCCTCTGAGACTGGCCCAGAAAATAATCTCTACTGCTATGGTAGTGGCAGTTTTATCTTGGGGATAATCAACAGCTGTCTAAGGCCTGCTTGGTAGGAGGGAACTCATGTGTGGCACATTAAACATAGCCAAATACAAATGGCTGGAGGGGTCATAGATCCTAGAGAAAAATATACTTTTGTCACATTCCTAGATGAAAGTTATTTCTAACTATATTATAAATACATATACTTATGTATACAGACAAGTGTACCTTTCACCACTTATCAAATAAGCTTATTTTTGCAACAGATGGAAAGTATTACAAAATTCCACAACTGCTCAAATTCATAGAATAAGTGGGTGAGGTGCCCTACCCTAATTGACATATTTACAATGCAACCTCTACGCCTAAAGCTCAGGGCACATAGTAGAACAGGGACATAAAGAATAATAATGCATCTCTCATCTCTCACCAGTGAAGCTTTCTCATGGAATGCATAATAATTCATTCAAAAAGCGAAAACTGGACAAAGTGCAGAGAATAAGAAACCGTCCAGTGCTCATCCAAAAGTACTGCCTCCCAAAATCCATCATTGCAGAAAAGTAGGTAGAAAACTTGTTAAGAGCCAGAGATGGTGGATAGTTATAAGGGAACAGAGTTTTCTAGACAGTTGGAAAGTTATTCATAAGCACCCACAGCAATGGGTTAAGTCTGCACAAACCCCATTAAAGCTCAGGCCAGAGAAAAATCCCAACATATAAGTGGAGAAATAAGTAAGGACTCCCAACCTTAACTGAGGAGGTATTGCCAATCAATAACATCTGGGGAAAAAAAATCGTAAGAATGTTGTCATAGTTTTTTTTCCACATCTGAGGAGATGATAATTTAGTTTCTGTCTTGGAGTCTACGTATGTGATGAATTACATTTATTGATTCATGTTTTTGAACCATTCCCACAGCTCTGGGATGAAGATAACTTGATTATGGTGGATAATCTGTTTGATGAGCTCTTGCATACAGTTTGCAAATATTGAATATTTTATGTCTATGTTCATCAGAGAGATAGGCCTACAGTTTTTTTGTGGTTGTTGAATCTTTGTCAGGTTTGATTTTGGGATAATACCAGCTTTCCTTTTCTATTTTACTAAATAATTTGAGGAGTCTTGACAATAGCACTCCTTTGAAGGTCTGTTAGAATTCTGTGTTGCATCCATCTGGTCCTGGACTTTTTATAGTTAAGGAATGTTTGATTACTGCTTCAATAACATTGGTTGTTATGAATATATTTAAATGGTTTACTTCATAGTGGTTTAAGTTTGGTAGATAATACATATCTAGAAACTCATCTATTTTACTTCTAAATTTTCTAGTTCAGTGGAATATAGATTTAAGTTCTTTCTTACAGTTTTCTGAATTTCCTCAGTACCTCTTGTAATGTTTCCCTTTTCATCACTTCTTTTATGAATTTGTGTCCTCTCTTTCTTTGGTAAATTTGACTAAAAGTTTGTCAGTCTTGCTAATCTTTTTGGAGAATCAGTTCTTCGTGTCACTGATTATTTCTTTTATTCTTTTCATTTCTATTTCATTATTTCCCTCCTGATTCTTAGTATCTCTTCTGGTCTATTCTTTTTGAGTACTGAATGTTCTTATTTACCCTAAGTTCTTTAGGTGTATTATTGAGCTATTAATATGAAACCACTCCTTTTCTGATGTTGGCATTTAGTGATATAAACTTTTGTTTTAGGACCACTTTCATTGTTTCCCATAGATCTTGGTATGTTGTGCTTTCATTCTCATTCAATTCTAGGAATTTTTTGAATTTCTTTCTTAATTTTTTCCCTTGATCTAGTGTTTACTCAGTAGTGTTTTGTTTAGCTTCCTTTATTTTTTGTATTTTTTTCCCATTTCTATTAGTGTTGATATCCAGCTTTATACCTTTGCATTCAGACATGAGATAGGATGTTATTTGAATTTCTTCAATTTCTTGAGATTTGCTTTGTGTCCTAATATGTGATCAATTTTGGAGAAAGTTCCATAGACTGCTGAAGGGAAAGCACATCTTCTGTATTTGGATGACTGTTCTATAAATGTCTATTAGGTCCATTTCTCAACAGAGAAGCTTCTTCATGCAGCAAATGGTGATTAACATGGAGATACACAATTGGTCAAGGTGCAGAATATAAAAGACTGTCGAGTGCTTGGCCCTTAATAGGACTCCTATATCAAACTTCTGTCTCCCAAGGCTCAGGGATCATTGCCAAAGAGGGGGTAGAAAGACAATAAGACCCATAGGTCATGGATGACAACAAGAAAACAGTGTTGACCAGACAGTCAGACAGTTACTCATACAAACTCAGAGCAATGTGACATTATGCACAAGACCTACATAAGTTCAAGCCAGACAAAAATCAAAGCATAGAGGTGGAGAAGAGGGTAAGAAATCCCACCCCTCATTAAGTAACTATTGACAACAGAGAGTTACTGGTAGAGGAAGAGTCAGTTTTATTTAAGGCTGTGAAGCTGGGTGAGGCTAACTTGGCTCCAGTGGATGGACACATAGTGAAGCACATTTGAAGACACAAAATGGACTTGATATTGATAGGCATGTATACATATGTATATATATTTATTTATTTATAATTAAATTGCACAGGGGTAGTAAGGGAAGATAAAGACACAGTAGGGAGTCAGAATATGGTCAAATTACATTGCATGAACTCTTCAAAAATTCTATTTAAAATATGAAGAAAATCATATTATAGGAAAATGTATGGAACAGGAGGTCATCATACTAAATGAAATAAGCCAGAATCAGAAAGAAAATATTGCTTGTTTTCTCTCAAGCATATATATATATATGCTGTCCCTTCTACTGTCATTCTATATAATATATAAATATAATATATTACATTAATATTTAATAATTATATATTATATAATGAAAGTAGAAGGGTGATTGCTTTGGAGGCTGAAGGGAACCACTGATGGGGAAGGGAGTAGAGGAGAGAGTTTAATGGGAGGTATGAATATCATGCAAATATGTGATACATTTGTATAAAAATATCGTAATTAAGCCTATCACTTTGTATAATGAATAACAAATGATTTTTTAAATATAAGAAGATCATACATCAAAAACAATTTGGTTTTATAGCAGAGATACAAATTAATATATAATATACCATATAAATCGAATGACAGAATCGTTTGATCATCTTAGTAAACATGAGAAAGACATTTGGAAAGTTCAATGTGCCTTCATCTTAAAAGTCCTGAAGAAATTAGGAATAGAAGATACATAACTCAACAAAATAAAGGTTATATATGACAAACCTAAAGCCAGCATTATACTAAATGGTAAAAAACTAAGGACATTTCCTTTAAAATTCGAAATGAGTAAAGGTGCCCAGTCTCTCCTCTTTCTCAATTTAGTGTTCAAGGTCTTATCTAAAACAACAAGACAAGACAAAGAAATAAAACAGACATGATAAAAATAAGATATGAAATTATTCACACTTCTAGAAGATATGACTTTATACTTAAAATACCCTCTGTATGGCACTAGAAAACTTTTATATCTGATCTTTCAAAAAGTTGCAGTTTGCAAAATCAACATACAAAAACTAGTAGCTGGGCCTGGTGATGCATGTCTTTGATCCCAGAACTTGGGAGGCAGAGGCAGGTGGACCTCTATGAGTTCAAGGCCAGCCTGGTCTACATAGTGAGTTACAGGCTAGCTGAGGCTACTGGGAGACTCTGTCTCAAAAGACCCCCCCAAAAAGAAGGAAAATCTTAAAAAAGTAGTAACTTTTCTATACACCAATCATGAACTTCTCAAGAAAGAAATTGAGGAAATTATCCCATTGACAGTGTTTTTTAAATGCCTAGGAATAAACCTAACCATGAATGTGAACTACTTCTATAGTGAAAACCAATTAATTGAAGAAGATACTAAACAATGGAACTATCTGTCATGTTTTTGTGTTGATGGCATTAGTTTTGTGAAAATGGATATATAACCAAAATTAAACTATGCAACGAATGCAATTACCACAAAATTCCAAAAGCATTCTGCACAAAACTCAAAAATATCCTAAAATACATATGGGAGCAGAAATGACCTGGAACTGAAATGTAAGTGGAAAGAACATCTCTAAAGGGATCAAAACACCTGTCCTCAAATTGAACTAAAAACCATAGTGACAAAGTCAGCATGTCACCTGTACTCAGACAGACATGTAGATCACAAAAGAGAACAGGACAGAATAGAAGACCCATATATCAACCCACACATCTAAACTCAATGAATTTTTGACCAAATGGTTAAAAACATGCAATGGAAAAATGGAAACCAAATTAAAAGTAGAACTACAATGTGACCCAGCTATATCATTTCTGGACATACACCTTACATCCTTTCACAGAACTACTTGCACATCCATGTTTATTGTTATCTATTCAGAATAAGTAGGAGCTAGAGACAGACTAGGTGTCCATTAAGAGATGAATGGATAAAGAAATGTGGTAAATATACCTAATGGAATTTTATTCAGTCATAAAGAAAATTGAAACAATGTAATTTGCAGGAAAATTTAAAGATCTGTCCTAGACTCAGAAAGACAAATACTGCATATTTTGTCTCACATATGGGTTCCAAATTTTAATCTTTTTACATGGGTATCTATGTGAGGAGGTGAGTAGACGTCATGAAGCTAGAAAAGGACCATGAGAAGGACAAAGAGGTCTTAAGGAAGGGAGGAGAAGAACAAAAGAGGATGATGGAATTCATTTGATGAGAAGGTGGGATGTAGGCTCCTGGGGCCAGGAAACAGACAACTATGGGGTCAGAAAGGACAAGATAGGGGAGTGGGGAAGGAGGATAAAAAATAGTTTATGTGAGAATGTGATAAATGAGATGCACTACTTTATATGATAAATTGAAAAATAACACTCCTTCTCCAACCAAAATAAAAACATGGTATATCTGCACAATGAAATTTTATTCAGCAATAAGGAATAATGAAAGTCTCCCATTTCAGTACTCAAAGGAGTAATCTGTAAGTGAGGATGGTCATCGGTTCCTACAGAATTCTGTTGTCTTTCAAGCATTAATAAACAGATGGTATCTCAAAATATGTTTGTTAGTAGATTTAAGGTTTAAGATTAAAAGAAAGTCATAACAGATACAGCACGTAAGACACGTGACACAATCTTTACAGCTCACATGGGAAGCACTCTGCATGTAGAATATAATTATGAAAAATGACGTCAAGTTCCTTCCATTTATTTTGGACATTCTAATACTTGGCATGTAAATATTCCAATAGAAATAAATGAAAAATACTCTTTACTAGAGAAAGGTTAATTTTGCAACAATTCTTTAAGGACGGGGTCTTGAACTATAATATTCTTTGTATTGGTACATCATGTGTCACTGTGAGGTCAACAAAATGCTTCTGGTATTTTTAATATATTGCCTTAATTTGGAAAAAAGGTTATATATGTGTTTCAGGGATATTGTAAATTGGCCTGGAGAGGTCACACTCATTATGTTCACCCATCTTTGTTTGGACAAAAGTAATACTAAATTCTTTACTGAAGTAAATGTTTTATATTAAGAATAATATTTTACCAATATAACAATATCCTAACACAACACACATTTATTTATTCTTCCCTAATTATTGAGCAGCCTCCCCTATATCAGACATGTCTGGTTGCAAACATGTGAAGACAGACAGATGTGGCCCTATGTCCTCAGGAGCATCTGATTAGTGGTAAAAGATGAAAAGGTATTCTGATAAAGTCCACGCAGCACAAGACTCAGAAATAGCATGAAAGAATTGGCCAATATGTATGTGACAAAATCCATAAGGTTGCATAAGGCAAGGGAAGGAAATTTGGAGTTGGTACCCTGAGAAACATGTATTTGGGCGTAGAATATCTGCAGTGTAGATCTGTGCACAGTAATTGAAAAAGCGCACAAAAGCCTTGCAGGGTTGGCAGTGAGCACTGATAGGATGTCAGAAGGGTTTTTCCAAAAGACATATCAGTGGTATACAACATAGTCACCTACCACTGCTGTCTTCAAATACTTCCTTGTGAAACGTACTCCTTCCTTATTTGCCCACTTCTTCTCATTGTTTAGCCCCATGGCACAATCTAAAATAAGAAGTTTCTTTAGAGTTTCATATAGGAAAATTTTAAAATCAATTGTCCTGTGCTTGTGCTGTTTTTGTTTGTTTGTTTGTTTGTTTTTTTGTAAATTTGACATAAGCACCTGAGAAAAGGAAACTTCAACTAAGGAACTTCCTCTATCAGAATGGCCGTAGTCTCATCTGTGAGGCAGTTTCTTAATTGCTAATTTATGTGGGAGGGCCCAGCCTGCTGTGGGTAACTTCAAATTCCATCCAAATGAGGATGATTCAAGACCTGTGTCTCCTCACAAACTCTGGACCCATTTAGCCATCAGCCTACCTGAGCTCTCTGTATCTCACAGGTATCACAAATAAATTACCTGTCTGATATGCATGCTCCCTCTGTCTTCTAAACTACAGTGAATTTTAATTCTATGATCTCATTTATTGCTGGCAACAAAACAACAACAAAATCTCTATGGGCAACCCTGATTTGTTTGCCATTCTCCTTTCTCAAGTCCAATTCAGTAGTCAATTAGAATTTCAAAATGTGTTTCTACCCATCCATTTTTTTCTCCTTTCTACCTTTACTGTTTTGTTAAATTTCTAATACATTTCCATGCAACAGTTTTGGCAATGGCCTTCCTGACATGTTCCATTCTAACTGAATCATATCACTTCTTTGTCAAATGAGAAGGCAGCCATCCCTGCCTTCCAGTTAGGGATCAAATCTCAAATCCTTAACTTGATCTTAAAAATCCTGTATTTCCTTGTGTAACCCTCTTTTCCCTCTCCCATTTAAATAGCCCTATTTTATCCATTTCTTCCTTAGTAATACCTGTCCCCTACCATTCTCTCTCAGGTTCTTTAAGATTCTTTAAGATATTCTGTCTAAAATACACAAAACTTCAATAAAAACAAAATTTAAAAATCCTGTATCTCTCCCAACACCTGCTTTGAAGGCTCATCTCGCTCTTTCTTGGTCACCCCAGTCTCCCACATTCCTCAAAGGATGATATTAGCTGCTGCTTCAGGGCTCGAGCTGCTCTTCCGGTCTTGAATACTCATTCTGTACTTCTCAGCTTCAATGTTTCCCCTAATAAGTATCTTTTCTGATGTAGAGTGTATGAATTAAGCACCCTTGTTCTGTCTCTCATTTGGTAACTGCAGATGGTCAGGGATCCATGTGCTTTGCTAAAAATTGTAGCACCATTTCTGACAAACAATTCTTATTTTAAAAGAGAAAAGAAAGAAGGGAAGGAAAGGAGAGAACATAAACTAAGAGAGATGGAGAAAAGAAATCTGCAAATAGGGGCTGGAGAGATGGCTCAGTGGTTAAGAACACTGGTTGTTTTTGCAGAAGACCCGGGTTCGAATCCCAGCACCCACATGGCAGCTAACAATTGTCCATAACTCCAGTCCCAGAGGACCCAAGAGCTTCTTCTGACCTCCACAGGCACGACATGGGTGCACTTACCTACATACAGGCAATACATGCATAACATAAAATTTAAAAAAGAAAAAAGAAAGAAATCTGCAAATATTTTAGCCAGAGACCAAGTATGACTTTATTCAATGAACAAAACAAAATCAACAACAAAAACAAAGTCAATGTAGTCCAACATGAGGGTCTTGGAGGTCTCAGATGAATCAAAGCAGAAGGAAGGCTAACATTTGTGGAAGCAAGGACAAAGGAGTAGACAAAAACCAGAATTGATTTTCCACATACATTGGATGTTCTTTATTATGAATTTGATCTTGATTGGAGCATGGTCTTCTGGAAAACCAGACAAAGCTGGTAATAACTCTCAAACACAAATGTATTAGGTGGAAATAAAATAGTATGTGCTATTTCGTTTTTTTCTCTAATCACAGAATAGTAGAAAATATGTTTCACTGGTGAGCAATTACTAAGCCACCATTAGTCGTCATGATGTGATCAAAGTGAAAGAGCATGTGTGTACATGGCTGGAGAAGGACAGGGCCCATGGTGAACAAGGAGTTGTAGATTCCCAGTTTACATAAGCTATGTCTTGCTTAAGCCAAGGCAAGCCTGCTTTCAAACATGATTGCATCTTACAATCCATGCTAACACCTCTTAGGAAGGTGTTCTAAGCTTCCAGCCTTCTGGGTCTTAAAAAGGAATTCTAGAACTTCATCTGGTCTCAATACAGGAAAGAGAAAGGAAAAGGAGCTGAGTATAAGTAGGGACAATGAAAAACTTTTTTTTTTTTTTTTGGTTTTTTTGAAACAGGGTCTCCCTGTAGCCCCAGCTGTCCTGGAACTCACTATGTAGACCAGGCTGGCCTTGAACAC